>NC_061509.1:99826081-99837642 GCF_022539505.1 Lolium rigidum | reverse complement strand
AGCGCGTCCGAACGGTAGGTTCTACGCCTAGATGCCCGTTGGTTGGTTCCGCCTCACCCTCGGCAAGTACAACACGCCGGATCTGGCGGCGCGCGCTTACGACGCGGCCGTGTGGCGATTTCGGCGGCCACGGCGCGACATGAACTTCCCAGACGTCGAATCTCTAGAGGAGGCGGAGTTCCTCGCGCCGGATCGCCATCGCCGAGCACGACGAGGAGTTGATGCGCCAGTGGAGGGCGCAGTTCCCCAACGAGGTCGACAACACCGATGCGTTCTTCGCTGACCTCAGAGCACAGCGCAGGTCCGACAGGCGCCACCGTCGGGCCGTCGCCGAGTTCGAGCTCGACAACCCGAATACACCTTGGGCCAACAACGACCCTCAGTGGGACGACATTTGTACCGAGACAACCTCCGACGACGAGTAGATCGACTAGACCAGTTGTTTATCTATTTTAATTGTATTTTCAATAAAGTCGTTGTCGATTGTTTTATTTTGAATTTAGTTTATATACCCTTTTATCCCAGAGCTGATGGCTTCATCGTGGCTGACGCTGATGATAATTTTTTTATTACGATTGAACTCGGAATTAAAGTACAGAGCTCAGCTGAAAATTAAGATACATGGCCAGATTCGACTGTTGGAGTCATTCAGTCATACTCGTGCCTAGCCCTATAGTAGTCGCCACTATAGTCGTCGTAGTCACCGTCATCATCGTCGCTGGCATCGGGGTCGCGATAGTCGAACCTCGGCGGGTGAGCACGCGTGGGTTGGGACTGAGGGTAGCGCAGACGGGAGCCACGGTAGGCCATGACGCCCTGGAGAGTCCGGCCACGCCACCACAGCCGACGGCCGGCCTCGTTGAAGTTCGAACGAGGCGGGCCGTCCTCCTCGTGTCTGGCAAGCGCACTCTCACGCCGATTGATGAAGAAGCTTTCCCAAGTCGGGCTGTAGTCGGGATGCCACTGCGGATTCCTCCGCTGCTCTGGCGTGAGCTCGAAGTACTAGTGGTTCGTGATGGCCATCTCGCGCACCACACCTAGAGGGACAGGAGGGATCGGTACGCCTCCGACGCTCAGCAACCAGCCGATCGGGACGCGTATAATATATGAAAATGATCATGAGAAAAAATTACATACGAATTAACCAGGGTTTGACATATCAATCACTGACCTGATGGCCCTACCCGAAAGTTTGACGTTTGGGCTGAGCTCAGGCTCCAGTTTTATGCCCTGGAAAACTGGTGAAAATATGTGTAGTATAATGTATCTTATACTCAACAATTAATTAATATGATGCTTTTAACTAAGAAAATTATACTATATCATTGTTTACAATCCGACAAGATCAAGCTCGGGCTTGGCATTTTTTGTTCAAGCTTTTGACCCGTATATACCTAGCCGTAGTCTAGTCTGTGAGGCACATCTGACCCAAAATTTACATAGACAGGATAATAATGTGGTGAAAATATCCAGTTATGTATCATATGTACTGTAGATTTTTTTGTTTTATAGTATCCTAAAATATAAATCCATATCAAGATATTATACCAATTTATAGATGTCTACCAAGATAGATAAATATATATACACATAAATATGCACTATATTTATGCTACTACACTAAATTAATCTTAGAATAAATAGGATTTTACTTTATTATTATCTCACACTTGAAAGTAGTTAGTTTAAATCTTTGTAAGGCTCAATGTATGTAAAACTAATGAAATTTGTATTACATAAAATTTTTAAATGTAGCGCAACATGTTGGATGTGTTTGTGACATAAACAAATATAAAAGTTTAGTATAAATATGAACGCAAACAACCTTGTAATGTTTGCTCAACAGAGAATCCTATGGTCTTTACTGAGTCCCAATAGTACCACAAGGCAGCCGAATGCCCACCGTGAGCCGGCGCACCCCCGAGTGCATGGGCCGGCCAAGCACGCCTGAACGATGCCCATCCAGATGGTGGACAACCTTGACCTCCTGGCTGGACATCGGGATGTGGAGGCCAGTGAAGCGGGCCAGGGGTGAGGATAGGCTGGCCGAGCTCCGGGGTTCCCTGCCCTTGCTGGTCAGCCTGAGATCGGAGACATCGTCACTGGCCACACGGTTGGCTTTGAAGACGCGGGCGTTGTGCTCGGCGACGGCCGTCGTGTTCATGAGACGGGCGACCTTGCCAGCGATGATGGGGCGCAGCAGGAAGTGGTCGTTGAAGACGGGGCTGAAGACGTTGTCTTGCTTAGCAGGCTTGCCGGCAACGATGGGGCCCAGCAGGAAGTTGTCGTTGAAGACAAGGCCGAAGATGTTGTCCACCTTGGCATGCTTGCCGGCGACGATGGGGCCGAGAAGGAAGTGGCCGTCGCCCTGGTTGAAGACGGGAGCGAAATTTGTTGCCTTGACGATGCGGGCGAAGGCGATGTGCTCCTTGCCCTCGCCGCCGCCGGCGATGGAGACGCGGGCCGAAGAGTGTCGCGTTGAGGTTGAGGGCGATCATGACATTGGACCCCTCGCTGTCGCGGATCTGCCCATGGAGAAGAGGGCCTTTGCGGCCGACCGTCCCAGGGCAGCGACGACGGGTCCAGACATGATGATTTCTGCAACGCGGCCAGACTTGATGTTGGGCACCTCAACGGAGTGCACCCGGCCGGACCGCTGGCGCACCTTGGGATCGACGGGGGCGACAGACCGAGGATCTTCCATGCCGAAGGGAAGGCGGAGCGGCGGGGCGGGGTGGGGGCGCGGGGCGGGGCGGGGAATAGGTTTAGGGTTGTTGCTCGCGGAGAGCTAGCGGGGGACTCCACTCGCCTGGTCCGCCTCACCGACCGCATAGGTCACTTGGCGTCGCGTCTCGGTCACAGTCTCAGTCTCGGTCTCGTCCACCTACTTGCAAGTCTCGTCGGTTTCTCACCATGTGTTAGAATGATGTGGCATGTTAATTACTAGGCGGGAAGCTAAATGTTCATAAAGTAAATAATATTTGCTTACTTTATTAATGAAAACTTAAGTTTAGTTTCTTGAAGCATTGCAGTAATTCGGGTTACCCGAACCATATCATCGTGAACCTTGTTTTGCATATTTCGGCGAACAGTGGTGCGATGAAAAAACACGTCTAGAGATTGCACTTTAAAGCCTCTGAAATTACGAGTGCTATGATGCAAAATCAATGAGGTCCCTACCCTTTCGCTATAGATGCCTCAAAGAGTGCCGTAAATAGCAGGGAACATGAAACAACATATACTAACGACCCACGTTCGGCACTTTACTTATGGAAGTACCAAAGAGCGACGGAGTCATCGGCAGAGCTGGTGCTCCCGATATATTCGGGAGCTGCTGTCAAGACATGCATCGGTTGAAAGCAAAGTTGCACATACAACGGGTTTTAGCAAGACCTACAACATGAGTTGATCACTCAAATAATTTGCTGCCGACAAACATACGTATGCATCTTAATACAGATGTAAAATCGAGTAATTAAGATTTACTCCTTCAAAATTTTGCCAACGGCATTAACATGGTAGAGGTACATATACATACCCCTGCCTAAGAAAACAATTCAACCTTAATCATCCGAACATTCGGATGTAAAGAGTCAACAAGTCTTCTATTCACAATATGGACACGACTTCGAACTACCCTTGTGAAGTCTCCTTTCCTGTGGATGCTGTGGAGGGTTCGTCAATTCTATCGACAATAATGGCGGCAGGCAGGCCCACCTTCGGGGTAAGCGGCTCCATATAACTCGGCATATTGGTAATTGACATAAGGTCTGCCGAAGGATAACGCGTGAGAACGCAGGCAAGTGTAGCTCTAGCTCCGGCAAGAAGCTGCGCCCGAACTAAACTTCGGATCTTCTTGGCGTTACTGAATTCTGACATTAAAGTCAACAGCGTGGGAGGAACCGCGTTCAGAGGGAACATCGTCTTCCAGATTACTCTCAGCCCTTTGTAACACTTGTCGAAGAAACGGTGCACTTGCTGAACCCGGTCTTGGAACTTTGCGACAGTCGAAGCCTTCGACTGTTCCCTCCAGAAAACTTCGTCTGCTGATGATAGTTGGGTCAATGCGTTGACACGTTCATGTATGTGCTTGTTTTCCTCGGCCTTGTTCAGAGCTATGACTAGCAAAAGAACCGACAGAAGATAATTAAGAAAGTGCATTTCATGGAAAAGCAAAGAGCAAGAGGGCCGGGGCACTTACAGTTGAAACTTTCGGTGGCTTTGTGCAATTCAGTAAGCGCATAGCGCTCAGCGTCAGCCGCAAGCTCATTTTTCTTGTTGATAATGGCAGCTAAGGCATAAGTGCTGCGCATATTCTTCTCCATCTGCGCGATCCGGTCCTTCATGCGCTGGAGTCGATCACTTTCAGGGACAGTACCCGAAGAATCATCGACAAAGGCAGGCACAGGAAAAACCTGCAAAATATTGTTCAAAGGCGCGATGGATTATATGGAGTCAGCGTTGGAAATTAATTCCATCGGGAGCGTGAAAATACAAATGTTATAGCAAGGATATACTGGCAACATTGCCAGCATGAAATTCATTACAACCGTACGAGTTTTATGACAGGACATTGTTTAATCAAGCAAAATTACAAGAATCAGAGGGCTTGGGTCTGGTTTGATAAGCTGGGACCAGCTGATGATTTCTTTGCCTCGACTAGTTCAAGGAGCTGGCGAGCACATGTAAGAGCCGAGGTTTTAAAGACACCCAGATCGACGAAATTTCCATCGTGCCCCTTCGGCAGCTCTTTGGACATCTCTTCAATGTCAGCTTTGAAGTCGTGACCCATCATAAGTTGGAAGGCTAGGAGGGCGCCATAGGTACACGAAGTACGTTTGAATACCTCGATAACCTCCTTTGTGTTGACGGCAAAAGCGTCGATTAGCTGTCCCAAAGTCTTGTCTTGGCTGATCTTGGGGAAAATCATCGAGTGGATCCGCGCCATGGCTCCCTTGCCCTTCTAAAGGAGGTCCTGAACCACTTGATGAGACGCAAGCGTCATCGACATAGCTTTTGATGGAGAATTGCTTGGGACATTGTCCAGAGCCTCGACAGGGATATCAGCAGCCTCTAAGGAGAATGAAATAAAAGAAAGTCATTAACAGAAGAACTGAATTTGCAAAAGCAATAACAGCGAGAAAATAAAAAGAGGATTACTGAGCAAGGCCAAGGAAGACTGCGAAGAAGCTCATCCTTCTCAATCGCCCTGGCTTCGGCAGTAAGCCTGGATGCTTCTTAGTCTTTCAGCCTCTTCTTCAGCCCATCCAACTCCTCTTTCAAGGAGTCAATTTCTTGACGAGCCTCGGCAGCCATCTTTATCGCGCCCTCCAACTTCGAGGAGGACTCGACCTCTTTTTGCAGCTGGGCCTTGTCAACCTCCAAGGAAGTGTATTGGGAGGCGAAAGATTCTAGAGTTGATATAACAGCTCACAAGTCCTTAAAAATAAGAAGAAAAAAAGGGTTGTCAGATGGACAACCTAATCAAGATCTATTCAAGAGATGTTGCATTCAAACAGGAAAAAGATTTACAGGTTTCCCTGAAGGAGGAGCTGCGGCCGCGGCAGTCGAAGGAATATCTTTCCCCTTGGAAAGGGAAGAAGCGGTCGACATCTGGGCCGCGGGGATTGTAGCAGGGGCCGAAGCCTCGGAAGCTGCAGGATTCGGCAGAGCGGTGCTGGTTTTGGTCTTCTTGGGCGGAGGCTCGATAAAATCTTCATCGCTACAGAAGTGGAAGATTGGCAGAATCAAACAGAGGATGCGAATGATAAAAGCAGAACGTAAATCCCGACAAAAGGAGCAAGGACTTACAGATCGTAGAGATCATCTTCGTCGGCAAAGCCGTCGGATGACCTCTTCAGAGGTTGCGCTTCGGCCTCCTTCGCAGCTGCATCAACAAAGGTAGCTCGATCGGCATCGTCATCATGCATTGATCCTGCTGTGTCGCTAATATCATTGGCTGAAGATTGGGGACTGATGAGGACGGCTTCGGGATTCATTAGGTCAGCATGTTCATCTTCCGGGCTCGCGTTTTCCTCAGTATGAGACTCTACGGGGACCGAGGAATCTCCTCTCTCGAAAGTATCGTTCGGCAGGTCTTGCAAATAGTCGAGAGCTATGGGTATCTGTCGAAGTAAGCAAGTAAGGTCGACGGCATTCACATTGATCAAGAAAAACAGCACAATGAGAATGCAAAAAGGAAAATTTATCTCGACTGGCGGGTGATCAGCATCAAATGGTAGATGGGAAGATATTAGAGGGATTGAATCTTCCTGACTGAATTGAGTGAGACGCCGGACTTCGTCAATTAATTCCTTTTCGGATAATTCGGCAACATTTATTCTCGTCTCATCTTTGGGACCCGAATACAGCCACATTGGATGGGCCCTGGCCATAATTGGCTCAACTCGACGCTTCAAGAATACAGCGGCCACCTTTGTGCCTATCATGATCTGACCTTCGGCTTCTTTGATCCGAAGAAATTTGTCAAATAGCTTGTCGACTATTGGTTTTTCGTCGGGAGAAAGGGTATTTTTCGAAGATTTCTTAGGCTTGGCTTCAAGGACATCGGAGAAGCGAGGAAGCTGGGATTCGGCTGCTGAAGAATCTCTAATATAGAACCACTTCAACCTCCATCCTTGCACGGACTCCCTCATCGGAAAGTTGAAGTAATTAACTTCTTTACGGGCAACGAAGCCAACTCCACCGATAACAAAAGACCCGCCACTGCTGTTGTACCTTTTCACGAAGAAAATTTTCTTCCACAACCCAAAGTGTGGCTCAATGCCCAGGAATGCTTCATAGAGAGTAATAAAGATAGCAAGGTGAAGGATTGAATTGCGAGTTAACTGCCACAGTTGGATCTCGTAAACTCGAAGGAGGTGGCGAAGGAATTTGTGAGCAGGAAGCGAAAGACCTCGATACAAGAACGATAAGAACATCATGGTAAAACCAGCGGGAGGATTGGGCCGTGAAATCGCACCTGGAAGAATGACATTACCCTCGTCGGAAGAAATATATCCGAGGCTCCTAGCCTTCTTCTCATCACGCTTCGTGGTGGTAGACGCCGGCCAATCGCCGGGGATGGACCCAGCCGCGGAAGTTGATGGCGCTGGCGGCGCCGGAGCTGGAGGAGGAGCATGGGAGGCGCCCCTTTTCGGTGGGATTGGAGAAGATTTGGCGGCGGCGCCGCTGCTCGCAGCGCTAGTAGCGAGGGTGGAGTTGCTCTTCTTCACCATCTTGAGATTCGTGGGAGATCTGGAAACGGCGGCGGCGGCGCAGTAGTTATGAGTGAAGGAGATGAATGGGCAAGAGAAGGATGCAAAGATGGACTATGGAAAGGGGAAAGCTTGCTCCAAGAGATTATAAACTGCGAGAAAAACTAAGGATTGAATGGGCACGTGTCTTCAATTTATTGAAAGAGTCTCTTTTTCATCAACAATCGCGGGAATCGAGGAGACACCTTGGTAACTGCACGCAAGAAGCGGTCATTTCTTAAAAACAGAACCACACAGAAGTAGGATGGGCCCAACAGGTCGTGTCCTGTCAAGTCAGGACTGCAGCGGTGGTTGAGTCATCAGTGACGTCATAAAGCTTGATTGAGGAGTCGAAGGAACAAACAAAATTGTCGGGTGGTCAACTTGAGTCTACACACGGATTATAAGCATCCGCATCTAGACTCGGGGGCTACTCCCATCGGGAGCGCTGGACGCGCACCCGATAAACGTGAACTCGAAGATTTTCCCATAAAGAAGGGCGTGAAGAAGTATTTGAAGAAAAGATCGGAATGCTCAGCTCAAGTCTGCACCCGGTCGCAAGCGCCCGTGCTCAGACTCGGGGGCTACTCCCATCGGGAGCGCAGGACGCGCACCCGATAAAACTTTTTTACACTCCAGGATCATGCCCGGGGACTTGATTCTGTGTAGGGTAACGTTGTTTTGCCAACGGTAGTTAACCAAAGCTGGGCACGTTACTCAATACCCTTTAGGCATTAAAACTTACTGAGAAAATACAAGCCTCGATATGAATGTATCGGATGGTTTATGAAGACTTGCAAGAAACTTCGGTAGAAGAAAATATTCGAGTAGTACAACTTGAGTCTACACACGGATTGCAAGCATCCGTATCTAGACTCGGGGGCTACTCCCATCGGGAGCGCTGGACGCGCACCCGATAGAAGAAAATGAAGCTGACGTAAGATGGACAAGAACTATCAAGAGAAGAACATCCAGTGGAGGCATGCTTTAGTCTCTACCCGAAATATCTTCGGCTAGACACTCGGGGACTACTGACGTGGGCATTACCCTTCGGGTAACTGATATTACCCTATCCTGTATAGCCCAACTGGAGGCCCATGAAGACAGCTGATGGCGAGGTGGGCCACTGGGTCGGTGCCGAAGAAGATTCCTTGAAGAACAAGATGGAGAGGAACCGAACAAGGAAAGTTTAGAACTAGGTCTCTTGTAAACCTAGTCGTACCCGTGCAGATCTCTTGGGACCTGGCCTCCTATATAAGGGCCAGGAGAGGGGCTGCCGAGGGAGACAATCAATCTTAGCAACTTTAGCCACCATAAGTTCAGAGCTAGGTCGCCGTAGCACTTAGCCTCTCGACGAGAACACAGCCGAAACCTTCGGCACTCCATTGTAACCCGATATTTTCATAATCAAGATCAGACAGGCAGGACGTAAGGGTTTTACCTCATCGAGGGCCCCGAACCTGGGTAAATTTCTCTCCCCTCTTGTCTGTTAACCGATGTCTCGTGTCAACCTACAAGATTCCATCAATCCTAAGCCCCAATCGGAGGGCATTGCCGAGGAGTACCCTTGACAAGGTGTGAAGACTGTTGATGTTTATTTCATGGAGATGGAGATGCTTATGCAGCGTGGCCGTGTCCGTGAGTCACTTGAGATGACAATGCAACATTTTCTACATGGCTTGAAGTATGATATCAAAGGCATTGTTCGTCATCACCGTTACACCACTATGAATGAGTTGCTACATCATGCTAGAGAATCTGAAGCACAGTTGGCTGTTGTTTCTGATCGTGACGTGAAGTTTATGAGCTACTTCTGGAAGACGCTTTGGAGAAAGCTGGGGACAAAGTTACTTTTCAGTACTACTTGTCATCCCCAAACTGATGGTCAAACTGAAGTGGTGAATAGAACATTGTCACAACTATTGAGATCCATGATCAAGAAGAACTCCGAAGGAGTGGGAAGATTGTTTGCCGCATGTGGAGTTTGCTTACAACAGGGCGGTACATTCTACCACAGAGCTGTGTCCTTTTGAGGTGGTGTATGGTTTCAAACCCATTACTCCACTTGATTTGTTGCCTTTGCCCATAAATGAGAGAGTCAATATGGAGGCATCAAAGAGGGCAGATTTTGTACGGAAGATACATGTGAAGACTAAAGAGTTGATAGAGAAGAAAGGCAAGAGGAATGCTGCAAGGATGAAGACGAAGCGCAAAGAGATGTTGTTCAAGCCTGGTGATATGGTCTGGGTACATTTTCGCAAGGATAGGTTTCCGAAGCTGCGGTGGTCCAAGTTGCTTCCGCGTGGTGCTGGTCCTTACAAAGTGCTTGCCAAGATCAATGATAATGCATACTCGATAGATCTTCCAATTTATGAGTTTGGTGTCAGCAATTCTTTCAATGTGGCTGATTTGACACCATATGACGGAGAAGACCTGAGCATCGAGGTCGACGCCTTTTGAAGGGGGGGGAGAGATGATGAGGACATCCCTACTACTACGCCACTACCTCCGACATTGCAAGATGAAGATGAAGCTGCTGTGAAGCTCAAGTCTAATGAAGTCAGGATTCGACCAATGACACGATCTCGTGCGAAGCTACTTAAACAACAGGTGAACTTGTTCCTATGTGATACTTTGATCGATGAGAACTTTATACTGCCTAAGTCCTATTACTTATGTATGATCAGGTATGAAGAGGAACCAAGCATCGCACGAGGAGAAGATGAGCAGCTAGACAAGAAGATGGACGTGAAGCTGGACATGGAGCTGGACATGAAGACATCCCATGGACGCGTGAGGGAGGAGCAGGAGGAATGCGCGAGAGAAGAGGAAGAAGTCCAGGCCGGTCCCAGGCCCGGCCAAACTGGCCGCCACGCCGGCGCGCCCGGTCCTAGGCCCGGTTCAACCGGGCGCCAGACCGGCCGAGCCCGGCGCCGACCAGATCCCACGCTTGTGCCAACCGGATGACTATCCAGTAAGCCCGGCACCATCGCCCGGTCACCACCCGGCGCCACGCCCGGTTTCAACCGGATGGCCCGGTCCCAGGCCCGATCGACCGGCCCCCAGACCGGCCGAGTCCGAGTCTATCTTGACCATATCTATTATGGGTCGGTTATTTTTGTATCTTTTCGATCCGAGGTCGTCCTGAACCCCTATATAAGTGCCCAGGACGCCCCCAAATTAGGTTTAGACCATGTTTAAGATAAACCCTAGTTCATAGTTGATTGCTTTGCAACTCTATTGGATCTCTACACCATATTGCATCGATTTGGTTTTGAACCCCTGAAAGTCTTGTGTGATCTACTGTTCCATTGGGAATTAGACGGTTGCAACTTACCACTTCGTGGTCGGCGGCTACGTGTGCAAGTGTGTGGAGTTGCGAATATCTTGCAGGGTTGAGAGCTGTTGCATTGGCGACAGGGATCGATCGAGAGACTCGACAACGTCATACAAGTTATCATCCACTTCATCATCGTGTATCTCTGTTGTGTTCATCCCGTGATCATCATCACCACCGTTGCTTACTGAGAAGATCGGCCGACCCCTTATCATTATTTCGTTTGAATGTCAAACATTCAAAGCTAATTTATTCGAATTCATAACATAGTTTATCTTACAACTCCACAACTCAACAATTCCTTTTCAAGCCTCCGCTCGAAATGGCCGTAATGCTTCAGATTCTTCAAATTTCCCCAATTTGAACACGAACCCTAGATCCAAAGTTAAAAGGGGAAAACGCAATTGAGGCTCAACTCGGGTGGAAATCAGGGCAGCGGGTCAGCTATTCATCTCTCGCCGAACGGTGACGCCGCTGAGTCGCCGGAGAAGAAGAAGAAAAGGGGGGCCCGAAGAAAAGGTAGGGGACGACGAGATGGTAAGCAATGGCGGGCTCGGGCTCGCTCGGGCTCCGTCTCCACCAAAGGTGAGCTGGACGAGTGATGTGGGGTCCACGCTGAGTTGGATAAGTTGTCGGTCCCACGCTGAGCTAGTTAAGTTGTGGGTCCCACCTGGACTAATGGCCCGTTCTGAGCCTAACGAACGAATGTCGTATATGAGTTATTTCAACTAGCACATGAATCGCATGGGAGCTATTTCGGCCAACGTCCTTGCATTTCAGTCC
This sequence comes from Lolium rigidum, assembly GCF_022539505.1. Lineage (NCBI taxonomy): Eukaryota > Viridiplantae > Streptophyta > Magnoliopsida > Poales > Poaceae > Lolium > Lolium rigidum. Next base: position 99,826,266 of record NC_061509.1, on the reverse strand, counting down.
ATTTCCCTCAACTATGTCGCATAGGAGCTATTCACCCTCATATATTTCCATGACTCCTCTATTTGGCGCCCAAACTCAAACACTCCAAAGTCTGCCTTCTGGGCCTCTATTATCAAAATTTTACCTATCCTAAAAGAACCATTTCTGTTACCAAATAACTCAAGGAAATATCTCTCTTTGGAGTA
>NC_061509.1:99769606-99825981 GCF_022539505.1 Lolium rigidum | reverse complement strand
CGATAAACTCTTGCGAGCAAGTCTGTTTCCAGGTGCAGCTGAATTGACAACTCCGCTGTTAAGGCTTACAAGTATTCTTTGTCTCCCCTTGTGTCGAATCAATAAATTGGGTAATACTTCCCTCGAAGACTGTTGCGATCCCCTATACTTGTGGGTCATCATACTCCTTGGTGTCTAATCATCCAGCAAGCCACATATACATACCTATCTTAGGTAAACGATCTTTGGTTACCAAACCAGCAGGCTTGGGATGAGAACCTTGTCGATTCCCTCTTCCAACAGCCCATGAAGCAGTGCATCAAGCAAACTCCCATCATCCACTCGCAGGATCGGGACTTATTGTGTTGGAAGCTAACGTAAAATGGTAAATGCAAATTTAAAAGTGCCTACTATGCAAGACGGGTTTCTGCAACAACCACTACTCTTTTCAATCAGATTTGGAAATCCGATGACATTTTGCCAAGAATTTAGGCTATTGCTTGGCGCTTTCTTCGCAAGGCTATTCCCACTGGAGCACGTGCAGGGAAATACTCTAAACATATTAGTTAGTATTGTTTTAGGTGTGGCTTGGATGAAGATGATGTCCACCTCTTTTTACATGCCACTTTTCAAACGTCGCATGGTTCAGCGCTCCTGGTACATCAGAACAGAGATGATTACTCGAAATGCGCACTCTTTAACACAAATTTTACTGTCCATCCATAACATGCCACATCCACACGCTTCTCTTCAAAATGTTCTAACCTTTATGTGGTGCATCTGCAAATCTAGAAATTATTTTCTTTTGGTAGGAAAAGGGGAGAGCCATATCAGATTAACATCAATACGCAAGATTTTCAAAATAACATGGAACTCCTCCAACACTCACAAATGTTTTTGCAGATGATGTCGCAGCAAATAACAAGGAGAACCCTTGATACTGACATGTACATTTCAGGTCCAAAGATATATTCATGCCACATGGAAGAGCAAAAAAAGTACCAGGAACTACAGGTACTGAAGCAACAGGATAGGCCCTTGATACTGACATGTATATTTTAGGTCTGGAGATATATTCAGATGTCGCATGGAAGAGCAAAAAGAAAGTACCAGGAACTACAGGTACTTAAGCAACATGAATAGGCGTCTTCATGCAATTTGACTACAACGGAAACAACTACAACATCATGATACAAGCTTCTACTTCCTTGGCTTCTTCATTTTTACAAGAAGGGGCAAAGGCCATGGTCCTAGCAGCTTAGATTTCCGAGGAGCTAACGATCAACAACCCAACCATGCTCACTGATAGCAAGCTTCTGGCTAAGGCACTAGCAATCAAAAAACTAGACTCTGATCATATAGACCGGAATACTAGGGACACTCTTGCCAAGACCCTCAGCTCCAGATCCTGGTTAAAGGCTTGGTGTTCCACATCAAGAGAGACATCAACGGTGTTGCTCACAATTCTACTCACTGGGTGCTTACAAAATCTATAGGTCTACCTATATTAGGTTGTACTTTTACAGCTCATTCTTCCCCTTCGTGCCATGCTATCTCTCTTCTTCAAGACTCTGAGTGGCAAGGCTTTGTAATACATATTGTACAATGTTGTTCAGCTAAATGAATTAAGTTGGCGCCCTCGGCGCCTTTCCCTGTTCAAAAAAAATGAAACCCATGCAGCCGTTCTCTTCTCATATTTGCTACCCCACCAAAACGTTCCAATAAGGACATCCATATGTTGGAATATGCCCCTTGCCAGTTTAAAGCAAGACATAGAATAGGCTGGCAACACTTACGCAACCGATATAGTCCAAATCTCCTTGGTTCTCGAAGTTAACTCAAGTTGGCTTCCACTCTCTTCCATACCATGTCGTTGAATATTTAAAAGCACACGTCTTTCACCTCCCCACATCCGATGGCATCCTTGAGTATTTCTCATTTAAAGCTTCTAATGGTACATTCAAAACTTCTTTCAGCTCATCTCTTATGACATTTGGGCACTTCTTGTTGTAATAAACTGACAACTTTGTGAGATTCACTCGTTGACCCGAAGCTAGGCTATAAATTTGGAGTATTAGATTTAATTCTTTTGCAGCCTCTAGGGTTGCTTTTAGGAATATAAAGGAAACTATTGTCCGCAAAAAATAGACAGCTCACAACTGGTGCCGATAGTGCCATCTTCAGTCCCGTGTGATTCACCGCTCCACTTCTATGATTTTATAAGACATGAGGAACCTTCTACAGCCAAAATAAAAAAGATATGGTGATATAGGATCTCCATGTCGGATTACACAAGTCGTTTTAAATTCTTCAAGATGATCTCCATTGAATAGAACTCAGAAAGATACAGTTACACATTCCATGATTGATGAAACCCAAGCGGGGTAAACCCTAACTTCAACACGATCCTCTCCAAAATTCCCACTCCACCATATCACATGCCTTCATCATGTCCAATGACTTAAAGGCACAACTTATATTCTTATTTGCTTTATTTGTTTTCATAAATTGGAAATCCGTGTATGCCAAAATTATGTTATCGGTAATTAACCTTCCTAGCACAAAGGCCGATTGCACCTTCGATATGATAAGGCAACACTTTCTTCAACATGTTAGCCAAGACATTCGATGCAATTTTGCACAGAACATTGCACAAGAGGATCGTTCTGTATTGACTCAAATACAAAGGATTAGTAATTTTTGGGATAAAAACCATGAATGTTTTCTTTATTACCTACGCGCTATCTTCCACATTTAAGATGTGCAACATTATGCCCACCATGTCCTTCCCGAAAGAAATGAGCTAGGAAGCCATACGACTCATATGCTTTTTGTTGGAAACATCTGGAATAACACATATTCAATTAATTTCATCTTCCGAATAGGGTTCAACAAAATCAACATTCATCGCAACTGTGACATGTGGCATTATCCAGCACGGCCTCCACATCAACACATCTTTCCGATGTATATATAACTTCAATAATATCTCCTGGCCATCGACTCCATGTCCCCTATCTTCTGTCATCGAGCCCTCATCACGAGCGAGCTTGGAAATTTTGCTCTTTCTCTTTCTCTGTGATTCTTGAAAGAAGCATGTATACTATCCCCCTCTGATCTCAGTCAGTGAATCCCTAATCTTTCGCACCACATCGTCTCCTCCCCGATCTTGCATTTCTATTCTACATAAAATGGACCAGTGCGACTTGGCTCAGCACTGAGTTCTTGTACCTTTCCCTTCAACTCTTTTATATACTAAGTTAAGCTACCAAAAACATCAGGGCTCCAAGCCTCAATCTCCTTGCTCAGCAATGTCATTTTCTCGTGTAGTTCAGAAGAACAGTTATCCGGCTTGCTCTCCCAATTGTTCAGATCTTTTTAGGAAGAAAAAAAATGAAGTTTTCGATTTTTTTCTAAACCGAGCTCACTGGAGCTCAGGAGCCAAAAGTGATTTCAATATAGCTACCATCCAATTTTTGTTCTTAGTGCAAGGTGTGACCAATAAGGCCACATATGAAGCATATTGAAAAATAAGGGCACACCCAGACTCCAATAGCACTGAAGTAAAAAAATGAAAGAAAATAACCATCAAGTATCATACTTACATTTCTTCAAGACACACAACAAAAAGTTATGAACATACATTTCTATTCAAAAAGTACAGAACATACTAACATGCAGTTAAAACTGAAAAGGATAGAACCTCTCAACGGCGCCGACCGGGTGCTGAACCGCGCCGGCTGAACACCCAAAGCCACGGAACAGTAACAGTGTCATAGCTAATGTGAGATCCCTACATAACTGACCATCCGGTCCTATACATGGTGTCTAACACATACATGTAACGGCGTACGTGCTCGTCCTCCTCTATAATACGTTGAGCTACCACCTCCGGCGGGGCCGGCTCCCTCTGAAACAACCGTGGCCCACGCGACCTCCACCAGAGAATATCTGGGTCGACGACGGGACCCGGATTCCGCACCAAGGTGCGCGCCCAGGAAGATAACACCTCCCAGTGCCACCCCGGCGAAGCCTAGTCTCGGACCTCCCCCATCGACAACATCTGCTCCAGAATGGACCCTCCACGACGCGGCGGCTGGCGCGGCATCGTAGCTACGAAACTAATTCATATATCTACTAATATAAATAAAAAAACATGATATTGTGCTAAATAAAAAAAAACTTCACTACTTTTTTACTAACAAATATTTCTAACATATAATGTCACTCACTGCTTTTTTACTAACAAAAATTTCTAACTAATAAAATTTATCTAACAAATATTACTTTATATTCTAACATGTAAATATTTCTAACATATAATTTTCACAACTTTTTAAATTTCAATATTTGAATTTGAATAACTTATTTCTAACAAATATTATTTTCACAACTTTTTTCTAACTATAATTTTCACTACTTTTTTCTAACATATAAACTTTTATCTAACAAGTACTTCTAACTAATTTTTCTAACTAACATTTGTAACTAATATTTCTAACTATATATTATTTCTAACTAATATAAATTTCACTATTTTTATATAACAAAATTTTCGAATTATAACTATACTAACAATATACTAACAACTATATATATGTATACTAACAATATATATAACAACTATCTAATTAACAACTATATACTAACAATTTTCTAATTAACTATACTATCAAATATACTAACAATATACAAATTTTACAAATATAAATAACAACAATAAAAATGAAAAAAAATTAAAGAGGAGGGGGCGGCCGGGGCTCACCTTGTCGGAGGAGAGGAGGCGCGCGGCGGTCAAGGAGGAGGCGGCCGACGCGGGCGGAGAGATTAGGCGGCGGCGGGCGAGGAGGAAGCGGCGGTGGAGGAGGAGGCACGGCAGCGGGCGAAGAAAGGGAGGCGCGCCCGCGGCGGAGATGGCGCGCGGCGTCGGGAGAGAGGAGGAGAGAGGGGTGGCCGGGGCGCGCGCGCGGTGGCGCGGTGAGCGGCGGCGCGATGGGCGGCGACGGCGAGCGGCGGGCGCGCAGTATTTGGGCAGCCTGGCGGCGTCAGTGAGGCTTCCTCCGCGCGATTGATCTCCGCGCGGAGACGAAGCAAGCAGTTATACCCCCCCCCTTTGGTCCTGGTTCGTGGCATGAACCGGGCCCAAAGCCCCCCCCTTTGGACCCGGTTTGTGCCACGAACCGGGACCGAAGGCCAATTTTGCGCGCGCAAAATTGGCTTTCGGTCCAGCAAAATTGGCCTTCGGTCCCGGTTCGTGGCACAAATCGGGTCCAAAGGCCAATTTTTTAAATTTTTTTCGTTCCCGCCTTATTTCAAATAAAAAATGGCTATGATATATAAAAATGTTCAGACAAAAATCTCTATTTGATAAAAGTATAATTACATATGACTTTGAATATAAATTGACATAACTTAAGAATTTGAATTTGAAGCCATGTACTGGCCACCGCCACGGCAGCCGCCGTGCCACACACGTGTCCCTTCCCCGTGCCACACGTGCCCCTTCCCCGTGCCACGTGTCGCCGCCGCTTCCACGTGCCTCGCCCCGCCGCCGCCGGCGTGCGACGTGTAGACGCCGCTTCCAACTGCCATGCCCCGCCGCTTCCCCGCGCCACCTGTCATCGCCGCTTCCACGTGCCACCGCCGCCACTGCCGCCGCTGCCGTGCCACACGTGTCCCTTCCCCGTGCCACGTGTCGTCGCCGCTTCTACGTGCCTCGCCCCGCCGCCGCCGGCGTGCGACATGTAGACGCCGCTTCCACGTGCCATGCCCCGCCGCTTCCCCACGCCACCTGTCGTCAAACTTGCCGCGTCGCTTCTCGTGCTATAAAGCGCCGCGTGCGCGCGCAACCACACGTCGCGTCGCCTCCGCTCATTCATCTCCGGGATGCCGCCGCGTCGTCGCGGCTCGTCCGGTTTCAGTGGCGTCCGAGCGCGTTCGAACGGTAGGTTCTACGCCTAGATGCCCGTTGGTTGGTTCCGCCTCACCCTCGGCAAGTACAACACGCCGGATCTGGCGGCGCGCGCTTACGACGCGGCCGTGTGGCGATTTCGGCGGCCACGGCGCGACATGAACTTCCCAGACGTCGAATCTCTAGAGGAGGCGGAGTTCCTCGCGCCGGATCGCCATCGCCGAGCACGACGAGGAGTTGATGCGCCAGTGGAGGGCGCAGTTCCCCAACGAGGTCGACAACACCGATGCGTTCTTCGCTGACCTCAGAGCACAGCGCAGGTTCGACAGGCGCCACCGTCGGGCCGTCGCCGAGTTCGAGCTCGACAACCCCAATACACCTTGGGCCGACAACGACCCTCAGTGGGACGACATTTGTACCGAGACAACCTCCGACGACGAGTAGATCGACTAGACCAGTTGTTTATCTATTTTAATTGTATTTTCAATAAAGTCGTTGTCGATTGTTTTATTTTGAATTTAGTTTATATACCCTTTTATCCCAGAGCTGATGGCTTCATCGTGGCTGACGCTGATGATAATTTTTTTATTACGATTGAACTGGAATTAAAGTACAGAGCTCAACTGAAAATTAAGATACATGGCCAGATTCGACTGTTGGAGTCATTCAGTCATACTCGTGCCTAGCCCTATAGTAGTCGCCACTATAGTCGTCGTAGTCACCGTCATCATCGTCGCTGGCATCGGGGTCGCGGTAGTCGAACCTCGGCGGGTGAGCACGCGTGGGTTGGGACTGAGGGTAGCGCAGACGGGAGCCACGGTAGGCCATGACGCCCTGGAGAGTCCGGCCACGCCACCACAGCCGACGGCCGGCCTCGTTGAAGTTCGAACGAGGCGGGCCGTCCTCCTCGTGTCTGGCAAGCGCACTCTCACGCCGATTGATGAAGAAGCTTTCCCAAGTCGGGCTGTAGTCGGGATGCCACTGCGGATTCCTCCGCTGCTCTGGCGTGAGCTCGAAGTACTAGTGGTTCGTGATGGCCATCTCGCGCACCACACCTAGAGGGACAGGAGGGATCGGTACGCCTCCGATGCTCAGCAACCAGCCGATCGGGACGCGTATAATATATGAAAATGATCATGAGAAAAAATTACATACGAATTAACCAGGGTTTGACATATCAATCACTGACCTGATGGCCCTACCCGAAAGTTTGACGTTTGGGCTGAGCTCAGGCTCCAGTTTTATGCCCTGGAAAACTGGTGAAAATATGTGTAGTATAATGTATCTTATACTCAACAATTAATTAATATGATGCTTTTAACTAAGAAAATTATACTATATCATTGTTTACAATCCGACAAGATCAAGCTCGGGCTTGGCATTTTTTGTTCAAGCTTTTGACCCGTATATACCTAGCCGTAGTCTAGTCTGTGAGGCACATCTGACCCAAAATTTACATAGACAGGATAATAATGTGGTGAAAATATCCAGTTATGTATCATATGTACTGTAGATTTTTTTGTTTTATAGTATCCTAAAATATAAATCCATATCAAGATATTATACCAATTTATAGATGTCTACCAAGATAGATAAATATATATACACATAAATATGCACTATATTTATGCTACTACACAAATTAATCTTAGAATAAATAGGATTTTACTTTATTATTATCTCACACTTGAAAGTAGTTAGTTTAAATCTTTGTAAGGCTCAATGTATGTAAAACTAATGAAATTTGTATTACATAAAATTTTTAAATGTAGCGCAACATGTTGGATGTGTTTGTGACATAAACAAATATAAAAGTTTAGTATAAATATGAACGCAAACAACCTTGTAATGTTTGCTCAACAAAGAATCCTATGGTCTTTACTGAGTCCCAATAGTACCACAAGGCAGCCGAATGCCCACCGTGAGCCGGCGCACCCCCGAGTGCATGGGCCGGCCAAGCACGCCTGAACGATGCCCATCTAGATGGTGGACAGCCTTGACCTCCTGGCTGGACATCGGGATGTGGAGGCCAGTGAAGCGGGCCAGGGGTGAGGATAGGCTGGCCGAGCTCCGGGGTTCCCTGCCCTTGCTGGTCAGCCTGAGATCGGAGACATCGTCACTGGCCACACGGTTGGCTTTGAAGACGCGGGCGTTGTGCTCGGCGACGGCCGTCGTGTTCATGAGACGGGCGACCTTGCCAGCCGATGATGGGGCGCAGCAGGAAGTGGTCGTTGAAGACGGGGCTGAAGACGTTGTCTTGCTTAGCGAGGCTTGCCGGCAACGATGGGGCCCAGCAGGAAGTTGTCGTTGAAGACAAGGCCGAAGATGTTGTCCACCTTGGCATGCTTGCCGGCGACGATGGGGCCGAGAAGGAAGTGGCCGTCGCCCTGGTTGAAGACGGGAGCGAAATTTGTTGCCTTGACGATGCGGGCGAAGGCGATGTGCTCCTTGCCCTCGCCGCCGCCGGCGATGGAGACGCGGGCCGAAGAGTGTCGCGTTGAGGTTGAGGGCGATCATGACATTGGACCCCTCGCTGTCGCGGATCTGCCCATGGAGAAGAGGGCCTTTGCGGCCGACCGTCCCGAGGCAGCGACGACGGGTCCGGACATGATGATTTCCGCAACGCGGCCAGACTTGATGTTGGGCACCTCAACGGAGTGCACCCGGCCGGACCGCCGGCGCACCTTGGGATCGACGGGGGCGACGGACCGAGGATCTTCCATGCCGAAGGGAAGGCGGAGCGGCGGGGCGGGGTGGGGGCGCGGGGCGGGGCGGGGAATAGGTTTAGGGTTGTTGCTCGCGGAGAGCTAGCGGGGGACTCCACTCGCCTGGTCCGCCTCACCGACCGCATAGGTCACTTGGCGTCGCGTCTCGGTCACAGTCTCAGTCTCGGTCTCGTCCACCTACTTGCAAGTCTCGTCGGTTTCTCACCATGTGTTAGAATGATGTGGCATGTTAATTACTAGGCGGGAAGCTAAATGTTCATAAAGTAATAATATCACTCATGACATACGAGTCGATTCGGCCGCTTCCCCTACCGCCTCGTCGTGCGCGTGCCATTGCGAACAGAGGGGAGGTCGCGGCGGAGCGGCTAAGGCGATGACGCGGCCGGAATTGCTCACCGAAGGGCGAGGGTTTTCGCGGAGGAGCGGCAGTGGGGAGTAGGGTTTTGGAACCCTACTCCACTCCGCGGCATGTATAAATACAGGGCGAGCCTCGTGTTTCTCGGGACCTCGAGAAACTTTTACGGGCCAGGTCACCGATTCGGGCTCTGATCGGCTACGCTTTCGGCCCGAACCCGTAAATCTGCCGAAAAAATTCAGTTCCGACGGTATTTACGGGTTCTGTTAGAGTTGCTCTAATCCGCATAGGACTCTTACGGAGATATTCCTAGTAGATGTGGACGTACTACTGAAGATAATAATTAAGATATTGTTATTAAATGTTTTCATGTTTTATCTTTTTCATGCCACTCCAAAAAAAAGCATTCTCTTTTTTCATGGTTTATCTTTGACTAAAAATAGTTCATATAAAATTGGTATCATTAGAAAGTATTTTTCTATACGATTCTAACAAGATCAATTATGTACTATATACTTGAGATATTGTTATTCAATCTATTCGGTCAAAGTTCACCTTAATGTGCTCGTATGCAATATTCCTAGAAATTAAGGTAGTAGTATACAACACATGATCTAAGGAAGGAGCTGAATCGGTGACGCGCATTTTCAGAACACAGGTACTGCTGATCCTGGTTGGAACAATTTTGAATTTGACTATATTTACATTTTTTCATAAGTTACAGAGTTCTGCCTACTAAGTTACATGCCTTTTAGAAACATACTGGATTCCTTCAGATTGTTCATTAGAAACTTGTCATTTGTTCCTAATTACGATACATATTTTTGAATTTTGGTACGTAATTTAGCACGCACACAAATACATGTGTCCTTTACATGCAAATACAAAATTATCCAAACTTTAAGAGACACAAACATGCAGATTTTTGGCCAGCACATTAAATCGGGTCCAGCAGGACCCGGGTGCTGCTGCGTATTTCTGCCGAAATCGGCGGCTTATATGCCTAGATTTGTGATGACTATATGGTGTGACCGGGTCACCCTCTAGCTAGCACGTCAGACGTTGGATTTTGCAAAGACGAAATCGATGCATCTTGGTATTAATTCTCTACTTTGTTTTGTCCATGTGATTCGAAAAACAAGCAACTAGGGGAAAAAAATGCAGTACACGATTTAGGTATCGATTATGCCATGCGTGTTGAATCGTCATACAACACTACTAGAAAAAGGGGCTTCCGTCCAGGCCTTTAGTACCGGTTTCCTTATTAATCGATACTAAGAGCATCTCCACTCGTTTGGCCTCCCCACGCCGAAATCCGGAGAAATTTACGTCCGGATTAGACGTAAATTTGGCGTGGGGAGGAGTAGTTTCACAGCCGCGATCTCAGGTGAAGACGGCGATCTAAATTTGAAAAACGGAAACTTGACAAACTACGGCATAAAATGGACGAATTTAGACTAAATTTAATGATATTTACTATATAGAGGGTGAAGTTCATACATAGAGGCTGGCAGCCATGTCGGAAGACGACGGGCTGGCAGCCATGCGCAGTGGCTGCCAGCTGTTTCCCCGGCGGCGGTTGGCCGATGCCCTAGATGGAGGGGGCATCGTGAGCGCCGGGGTGTTGCCGCCCTCGATGTGCTCGAGGACGTTGTGGAGCGTCCTATTCGGCGCGCTCCACCATCGCCGGCGACCCGCGGCGTTGTTGCGTGGAGGTGGAGGCGGCGGGCCGTCGTAGGCCGCCAGTTCCCGCTCCCACCGCCGGAGGAAGAAGGAATTCCACCTCGTAATGTTGTCGGGGTGGTGGCGCGGGTCGGCGCGTTCTTCCTCCGTCATCGCCATCCGAGCCTCCTCGATGGCGGCGTCGAGGGCGTGGCCCTGGGGCGGCGGCGGGATTGGCACGCCGCCAGCACTTAGCCGCCACCCGCCGCCGGGAGGCTTGGTGTCCGGCGGGCAGGGGTACCCCGCCTGGTGGAGGAGGTGCCCCTCCCACGCGTGCAGCGACCGGCGGGGGAAGCCGTTGTTGGCTGCGCCGTCTTCGTCGTTGAACGCCATCGGGAGAATGGAGGAGAGTGGGGGGAGAGTGGAGGGCGAGTGGAACAGGGATGCGCGTCGCGGCGAGCGGAGCGGCGTATATAGGCGCGGCTGGCGCCGGCTATTAATGCCGCGTGGAATGCGACGCGTCCGCGGCGAGCTGACCGGCGGCAGCCTTTGCTGCGCGCGGAAGACGATGCGCGTGTCGCTGACCGGTCGGGGCCACCTCCGCGGCGAAGACGAAACGAAAGCGCGGGAGAGATTTCTCGGCGTTTCGCGCGCTTTCGCTTCATCCGGAGTCCCCGAGCGCTCCCCGGTAGGCCGGGGTTGGCGTTGGCTCGCCGGATGGATGAAAGCCCAAATCCGGCAAAAAACGAGGAACCGGGGGCGCGGCTGGGCCATTTTTCGCCGTCCGGATGAAAAAATAGCACGCCGGGGGCCTGTTCGGGGAGACGAGTGGAGATGCTCTAAAGGTTGCATTAGTACCGGTTGCACTGCCCAGGCCACCGGCAACCTTTAGTACCGGTTCGTGTGGGACCTTTAGTACCGGTTCGTGTCACGAACCAGTACTAAAGGTTTGGCGTCAGTCGGACACGAACTGGTACGAAAGGTTTTCCTGTTCATGTCAAATACAAAAGAAAATGATAGAAAATTCAAAAACTAATATGTTTTGAGATTCCTACATGTTATGCAACCTACTATTCGGTGAAATTAAGAAATTCGAATTTTCACTTTTTTTGCAAAAAAGTTTGAAAAATGGTAAAACCGCATTAACTTTTGCATACGACGTCGGAAAAAGCGTATAATATATGAAAATGATCGTGGGAAAAAATTATATCCGGTTAGCCAATTTTTAGATTCTCAAAATTCCAAATGAAAATATGAAAGCATGAAGATTTTAGTTTTTTCTAGAAATTTAGGATTTTATATACTTTTACATTTTTCAAAATTAAAATTAATAATTGCATCTGCATAAAGATTACTATTACTTTTAGAAAATTATAAGATTTTCAAATTTTCAGGTTTTAGGTTTGGAAAAAAATTTAAAAATAATACAAATTTAAAAAGTTAATTTTATTTATTTATTCAACATTATTATTACATCATTAATTTTGTTTATTAAAATAATTATCTAGAATTTTAGCAATAAAGAAATGTGACATCGACCAACATGTTAATATGATTGATATGATACTACTATCCACAACATGGGCGTGAAGCACTTGGAAGTGGGAGAGAAAGAAACTCGGAAGTTAAGCGTGCTAGTGTTGGAGTAATGTGAGGATGAGTGACCGACCGGGAAGTTTGACAACAGGTAAGTAATTTGACTAGAAATTAAGTGTAGTTAGAGACTAACAGAAATAATAGAAATTCTGAAAAATATAATAAAAAAAGAGGTACTGAAATATAATTAGATAAAAAAATGAATAAAAATAGGCTCCTCCGTGCCCACGTGGAGGCACCTTTAATACCAGTTCGTAAGGAACCGATACCAATGGGGGAGGCTTTAGTATCGAATCTTTAGTACCAGTTCTAAAACCGGTACTAAAGGACATTTAAAACCGGTACTAAAGGGGAATTTCTCTACTAGTGCAATAACGGAGAAAACACATCAGTAGGACGTTCCTCCATATCCAATAGTTGGCTATCACATGACCTTAACTTTAGAAAAATAATAATTGAATACAGCAAACAAACTAAGGAATAAATAAATACTATAAGATTTTTTAAAATCTTAATAAAGAGGTGAACCTATGTTATTATTTGGGGAAATTTGAACAGAGCGAAACACAATATTATTTTATAGCATGTTGTCCCCGTCATATGATTATTGTTCAGCGTGTCAAATCAGAGACGGGCATGTGGGGCAATCATATGAGCAAAGCCTTTTTTAGAGGAGCACCAATTTTTCAGGGCTAGCATCTCCATTATATTAAACAAGAAAATCAATTACAAAGGTTACATCGGGACCTAGGATAATTATTCGTACATTAAAAAAATAACATAGGATACTTAGAAATAATTCTACGGCATCTAAATCCGCCTAGGCTCGTTTGGTCATCGCCGCATTGCTGGAGATGAGGACCAAGTTTAGGAGAGCACCACTGAAATAGTCATTTATTTTCTTTTTAAAATGAAAATGGATCTGATTGAGTAATCCGCACGGAGTGTATTCCTAGTGTATATCAATGTAGTAGCTATGTTATTCGCAAAAAAATGTAGTAATATCCGTCGCGTACAATGGGAACTTTTTTGTGAAACACGGTACAGACGCAGACGCTCACACATTATACATACGCTCACCCCTATAAACGCACGCATGCACGCACACCCTACCCATATAAGCATATTCGAGATACTGAGTCAAAGAAACTGATCCGGCGGGTCTTGAGATAAACGAAGTTATCACAGACGTCTCGCTGTCGACGGGAACATCGCCTGTCACTGAAAAATTCCGCATTTTAAACTCTGGTGGGCTGGGGGTGCCACTGCCCTCTTAACCATCCACCACTAGTTGGTTCTCCGTACGATGGGAACTAAGGAAGGGGCTGAATCGGCGAGGGACATGGCCTGATTTGTGACAATGTTTCTTTTTTTGCGGGTAACACACTGGTCGGAGTCGACGACTCAGACTGCGTACGCCCGCGGGTGGGAACAACTTGTACACATTGAATACAATCGCAAACGAAAAGACCAATAGCCCGACGACCAAACGAACACCATAGAGCATGAGCCCTCGACAACATGGACCTCCTAGCTCCTCCAAGCCACCGATGTGATCGGGTTAAATCCAGGGTGCTATCATTCGAAGCAGTGCCGCCACCGCCATCTAACCATGGCCACTGCAAGGCCAAAACCTAACCTAATTAACTATTGTACGTGCTTAACGTGGTAAACCAGGTTCATCCTCCTTTTAGTATTCGACAGGTCAGCGAGAGATTTTGGCATGAGGAGATGGTGCCCAAACGCCGTAAACCAAGTTCGTCCTCCTTTTATTTGGTATGCCAGCGAGAGATTTTGCCGTGGTGGTCGCTAGCGGTGCGGACCACCCCTCGCCAGTTGCGCAAGGGAACATCGTTGCTCATCATGCTCACGGCGTGGTGGATTTGGAAGTACAGGAACGCTACGGTCTTTGACAACGCGCGCGCCTCGGTGACCTCCTTACTTAGCGACATCAAAGACGAGGCGCGACAATGGGCGGACGCGGGTGCCCGGGGGCTTCGCCAACTTCTCCCCTAGATTAGGTCTTTTGGGTTGAGTTGTACGGCGCGGTGTGGTCCTCTCTTGGACTTGTACATACAAACCTTTTTTATCTATCAATGCATCGAAACGCAAGGCTTTTGTGTTTTCGCGAAAAAAGAGATTTTGCCGTGAGGTGTTGGTGCCCATCTCGAGCGGTGTTGTCGCATGTCTCAGCACAATGGTTGCACGAAATGTATTACCAGAAATTAGAGAACAGACTTGCAGCACCCGAGCTCCATCGCTCCGGATATTTGAAAATTTCGAAAAAATATTTTCGAGTTTCAAAAAGTCACAAACTTTATTCATGACACAAATGTCTTGGATATTACAGCAAATTTTCGGTAGAAATTGCGTTATATTTTCGGATATAAAATCTGGCTGTATATAGGACTATGAAACTCATTTTTTGTCGGAAATTTGTCCCTTTTGTGTAGCCCAAAAATATAATGCTTCCTCCATAAAATTGCTAAGAAAGCACCAAGATTAAGGGAATCTCCATAGGCCCTACCTAAAAGTGACTGTTTACGTTCGCGTGACCGAGAAATGGGTCTACCTCCAGCGCAGAGACCAGATGCAAACTGACCGGTCTTCCGCGAGGATGCAAACATGGCCCAAATTTGCGCCGCGAATGTTGTCAGCATTGACGCTGCGTGGACAGGCCGCGTGACCGTGTGTTCCTAGCCAGCCCCGCATGCCAAAGACAGTGGAATCGAAGAGCTTTCATCCGTGTCCCCATCCCCTTCTATGAAGCCCTAGGGCGTCGCCGCCATCCCACCGTTGCCCAGCCATACCGTTGTAGTATCCCAGGTCTCTTCGTGTCATGCGTCACTGGAGTACAGACTCAGAGCTAGGGCAGTGGAGAGGACTTGCCCGCAATGCTCGCGTCCATGTTGCCAAGATGCAAGAGGCTGCTAGTAAAGA
The DNA here is from genome assembly GCF_022539505.1 of Lolium rigidum. Lineage (NCBI taxonomy): Eukaryota > Viridiplantae > Streptophyta > Magnoliopsida > Poales > Poaceae > Lolium > Lolium rigidum. Next base: position 99,810,812 of record NC_061509.1, on the reverse strand, counting down.
TGTGGAGCGGGCATTTGGTGTGCTCCAAGCTCAATGCTCTATTGTTCGTCACCCAGGTAAAACATGATCTATTCAGACTATGCATGAGGTGTTGACATGTTGTGTGATCATGCACAAGATGATTGTTGAGATACATCATCACGATGGCCGCAATGAACACGGATGAGACTTTTAGATTGAGTTGGTTGAGCCAAATCCTGAGGAAGGAACATGGGAGGAGTTTCTGAATTTAAATGTTGAAGTCTTTAATATCAACATTTTCAGATGCCTCCAAAAGGATTTAATTGACCATCATTGGACATTATTTGGCCATGAAGAGCAGGAGTGGTCAATCTCATCTCATTTGATTTGTTTTTTGTTTTTTGCGGGGGGTCTCATTTGATTTGTTAATTGTGAACTACGCATTTATTTAGATGTAATAATAAAGTATTTCAAACTTCTATTTTAGCTGTTTGTACGGTCTATTTGTTTTATATATTGGACTATTTTGTTGGAAAAACTCCAAACCATCCTCGTCAGAGAAAATATATACGTTGAACCGCTACGGAACCTCTCAGGGCATCTCCAATGGGCCGACGCATTTCGAACGTCCGAAATGTCGAATTGTGTCCGTTTGCGTTGGCCCGTGGACGCCATGCGGCCCAGGGCGACCGTTTGCGTCGGGGGTACCTCCAGCGATGCAGACGCATTTTTTTAGCGGAGACAACATCAAGGTCGTTAATCCCGTTTTACATCCCGTCGAGGACTGCCGCCAGCGATTAATTGTTCCCGCGCGATGACGGTCATTCCCACGCGTGCCCAATACATTGGCAAGTTTCGCCGGCGTCTCTCGCGCGCGGAAAACGACCAACGCGGCAACGCCGTTTCCCGCCCCGCCGTGGCTATATATGCTGGACACCGGCGGGGGTGACGGGCACACCTCAAGCTAAACCCTAGCATCCATCCATGGCCGAACGCAACCTTAGTTGGGAACAGTTAGTTCAGATGTGCCGCCACGTCCACCCGGAGGAGGACGAGGAGCTAGTCGCCGCCGGCGTCCAGGCCGAGCAACTAGACCTGGAGGCGGTGGAGGCGGATGTTGCGGAGGCGGCAGAGCGCGTGAAAGGGCGCCTCGCAGCGACCAGGGCAGAGATCGCCAACGCCAGGGCCGAGCTCACCGACGCCAGGGCGGCGCTCGCGGAGGCGCGGGCGGCAATGGTGGCCCCTCCGGCGGAAGGCGTCATCCACGACATCGCGGACGACGACGCCCCCGTACCCGGCCGCTTCGAGTGCGTCGGCGACCAGTTCGTTCTGGTCGGCAACTTCGAGACCCTAGCTGGGGACGCCCTGCGCCGTCAGGCTTGGTCTCGTCAGAGAAAATATATACGTTGAACCGCTACGGAACCTCTCAGGACATCTCCAACGGGCCGACGCATTTCGAACGTCTGAAATGTCCGATTGTGTCCGTTTGCGTCGGCCCGTGGACGCCATGCGGCCCAGGGCGACTGTTTGCGTCGGGGGTACCTCCAGCGATGCAGACACATTTTTTTAGCGGAGACAACATCAAGATCGTTAATCGTGTTTTACGTCCCGTCGAGGACTGCCGCCAGCGATTAACTGTTCCCGCGCGTGCCCAATACATTGGCAAGTTTTGCCGGCGTCTCGCGCGCGGGAAACGACCAGCGCGGCAACACTATGATGGGAAAGTACCTCATGCTGAGAATTTGTGTGGTTCCTTCTGGTGGAAGGATGTGCTCAGGCAAGTGGACAATTTTAGAGCTGTGGCCAGGGTTAAAATGGGAACGGGAGACACTTTTCTTTTCTGGTCAGATAAGTGGTTAATTTATGGAGGGTCGATTATACTTCAAGATAAGTTTCCAAGGTTGTTCTCCTTTGTTTTGAATAAGGAAATAATGGCTGCAGTGGAAAATATATCAGAGTTGTTCTATACACCTTTGTCTCTGCCTGCTTTCACAGAGTTACAGGAATTGCAGACACTTATGCAGCAAAATCCGGTTGTTGATAGCAATGATCAATGGTCATATTGTTGGGGTGGTACTTATGCCTCAGTCAAGTTCAACTCTCACATTCATGAACACATTAAGGTGCCCAAGGTGTATAAATGGATCTGGCAGTCTGCTTGCATGATGAAAATCAAGGTTTTTGTGTAATATCCCAGGTTTAGAGGCTATAAAATGAGAGAACACCAAAGTGTGCATTGCATTCATGCATAGAAAATCCGGGGAATTTTCGCGATTTCAAATAAAACTTACCACAGTAACTGAAGTTTCACTTGACTTGCTGGAATTGAAGTAGATCATCAAGTCAGGCGCTATAAACTTCACTGTGATCTTTACTAAAACCCTATTTTGGGTAGAGATGATTTGATCTATGAGCTAGGTCAAATGGAATTAGCTTTACAACAAACAACACCTTAAGTAAGGGTCAACTACAAGATTCTATAAAAGATCTCAACATGACATTCCTTACAACAACACATGAATAATTAAGAAACTATTCTTTACTTATCTTTTCCATGTCTTTTACTAAATAAATGTTTCTACCATGATTCTCATGGTGTATCTTCAACTAATTTTGTGTGTAATATAATTCAATTCTAAACTTATTAATAAATAAGGTAAATCACAGGGTCTAAAGTGCATAAAGGCCACACATTCTTATTTAAATCATAACTTATTAAATATATGGAATATCATAAAACTGAATCCATTTACATTACAAGTTATAGTTCAAACTATTTGAATAAAACTACTCATGAGTATTTTGAAACTCATATGATCATGCCTTGGTGCAATCAAACACCAACTATTCAAAATTGAGGAATAACCTTCAACCTTGACTTTTTGACCAATATTATAATATAAATCCAATCAAATATGATATAGTGACTCATCCACAATAATAAAACCATCCACAAGATATTTAGTAACAAATGCCACTTGGCTATCCAAATATAAATCATATGAGAGGATAATGATCTTGCCACATAGGATGAAAAATATCTACATGACTTGCATCCCAAGACTTGCCACCTCATGCTCAAAGGATTGCTATGGATGAGGGCATGACAACCAAGCACCTTACTCATCAAACCAAAATAAGAGTCACCCACCTATGTGTCATGATACTAGAGCTTGCCCTAGCCTATAAAAGGAGCCACACCCTTCATCCATTTGATCATCTTGTAGCACTAGACCATAATAGCGCGCGTTGCTGCGCCCGCCATTTTTAATATATAATTATCAGAATTTACAAATATGTATGCATTAGACGTGGGAATCAGATGATGTGGTCAGTTATTAAAGAGAAGAACTTTAGTTTACAAAAAACAAAGCTTTAATGAGCTTCTAACAAAATAATGTGGTATGTGACCATCAACAACAGGAGCCAAAGTAGACAGGAAGCGGGGAGCACAAACTGTATCAATGAATAGTTCTTTATAAAATATTTGCAAAAACAAACGGTAAGTTTGTGTTTAAACAGATACAAAGTGTGAAGAAGTTTCTAGTGATTTGCAAAGACAAAGGAATGCATCTTATTCTTAGAATGAAGACAGTTGCATGTACATTAGAAACTTGACGGCATACAGTGTTATATTGGAGCAACAACCAATGTACTCCCTCCGTCCCATAAAAGTTGTCTTAGTTTTGTCAAATTTAGATTTATCTAGAGACTATCTAGTATGTGTATACATCCAAATTTTGATAGATACAAGACAAGTTTCATGGGCCGAAGGGAGTACAACATGATTGAAAAACTATAAGCCCTTCTATGATATAAACTAATTAATTTTAAAGCACATATTGTAAACAAATCTTATGAAACAGAGTATATACCGAAATGTTGCATGGCTGGAACCTGTCGGTGGGTTCAAGCTCCACACGTCAGTTCAGAGGTAAAAGCAAGATGTGTGGAGACCACCCTGGATACTGCTTACGTTTTCACCTAATAAATGGAATTGATACATTTAGCTATTTTCCATGGGACTGTATGCTAAATCTTGTTCAAAGGGCTAAGAAACAATAATATTGGTTGTCTAATTGAACTAAAAAAGGGAACATTTACTATGAAGGATTAAGTTGAGCCTTATAACTGAAATAAGAATATAGTAATAATAAATCTGAAAGAGATTCTTGAGTAGATTGGACAGAACATTCATGTTTACTTAAATTCCCAAAATGTGTATGGACCTTGTCAAGCCTTGTTCCCTCAAAAGCTCATTCCCATTCTATTTCACCTATACTTTTTTTTAAAGTTTAACCTGCAAAGATGGAATGTGAACATATATTAGTGTGTGCAGAGGTGGGTTTACTGCAATCAGAATATATGACATAACAAATTGGTCAAAAAGTACAATCAACACTGGTGTAACAGTGAGGGGCGGTATACTACACAAGTCTAAATCTGAAAAACCTGACAACATATGGTCTAGAAGAATAAAATCATATTGCACCAAGGAAGTTGTAAATATAAGAAAGTCACCGGTTGAAGCAACGTCTTGCGCCTCAAAATATGATTTTCTACGCTTACCCAAGTCCTAAATAAAATTTTAACATATTAAGGCCATGTATGGAACTAAATGAAACAGATAAAACTTAAACAATAAACGAAGTACCTAGCAAAAGCAAATGTAGCTATAGTTTAGTCTAAATTTGGCAGTTTGCTTCTCTTAAAAGACACACATAAGTTAAACATGCCTCTTAACAATTTATAAATGTGAAGTCTACAAACCTTGAATCATTGCTGGTAGTTGAAGCCTCCTTCGTGCTTTATTCGGCTAAATGCTAGTTGTGAGAAAATTAATCTAGCCTTTGTTCAATATGCAGTCAATGAAACAACACTGATACTCTGCAACATAGGATAATTATGTTGTCACAAACCTACCAAAGATTTAAAGCATTGGATTGTCATCTACCTTCACAAGTGCAAGTTTTGGCTTTGGTGCCTCACATATGCAGATAGGCATCCCACACTTCCATTCCATAATGGTAGCGGCACTTTGAACAGTTGAATTTCTGTTGGGTGATGAAGTATATCTTTCAAATTAAGCCTTGAAAAGAATCTGTAGCACTCAAAATGCTCCCGGTAAAACACACATTGCTAGCACTCAGCATCCAACCTCAAATAGGAATATATTAATTATATAGCAAAACAATGGCTTATATAGAAAGCTAACCCATGTGGCTACACAATCAGGTTACAACAATCGGGCTAGCTACCTAGAGGATTTGTTGAAGCACTAATAACCAAGCCTGCTAATAACAGACCTGGGCGTCCGTGTATGTCCCATTACTGAGGCATGGCCTGGAACCAACAAACTCAACGATTTTAATTTTCATAGCTAGAGCAAACCTAATCCTGACACAAAAACCTCCTGCGTTCTGGATCGCTACCATGTGGTGAGTGTTCCTGGTAGTGTCCTCCCATTACTGCTGCGGCAGTGGTGGTGTGTGACCTGTGAGATTGTAAAATTCGTCAGAATATTCGTTTAACAAAAGAAAACATCAGAATAAGAGACATGGTGTTCCCATAGCTACCAGACAAATTTGCGGTTTGAATCACAACTGCCAAACGAAAAGTATGAACACATACGAGGGAGGAGAGGATGAGTACGCGGTGCGGAAGGTGGAAAAGTTGCAGCGGCAGACATCATAGTCTGTGGACTCCTGGAAGGCTGGAACGGTCGTGGCATCTCCATGGCCTTGTCCAGCGGCTCTAGCAAAGATCCTGATTTGTTTTTTGCGTAACAGCATTCTGATCTTGATCGGATCAAGAGTCTTAGAAGGCAGCACGCGCGTGGACGCCAATTCCCGTGGTGCCGCTGTCAGACAATCTGCCTCGTTGAGTCATCGCACAGGCATTGTACATCTCCCTACCGCAGAAACTGGCGGCACGCCAAGCTTTCCTAATCCGAGACCCAGAGACGATTGCGGAGGATGGCGTGGTCGTGGCGGCGGAGAAGTGCAGGCGGCGGATGGGATGGATTGAGGACAGCAGCAGCAAGAGACAAGGGGATATTTTACAGTTCGCTGAGCCCACCTCTATACGTTTCCTGAGCCCATGTTGAAGGGGTTTTACAGTTCATCGGCCCGATTAACCAGCGAGCGCCTAGTTCAGGCTACGGAGTAGCAGCCCTTTTACGGATACTTGGCTCGGCCTGCTCGGGCAAAGTCACGCGACACGTTAGATCTGGACCGTGCGAGAACGTGATCGAACGGCTAGCGCTGCCAAATCGCTGTCAGGGCTCCTAGCTAGGTGAATTTTACTGTTTACTAATGATACAAGGAAAACAACACATAGAGCCACTCCATACATTAGCTAGGATCAATATGAAGAAGCCAGGAGGTGGAGGCATGCCACAAGATGCAGGTTTATCAGATTTCCAGAAGAACAAGCTACATAAGATACCAAGGTAGAATCCCTAGGCAAACCATATATTTTGAGAATCATATCATCATCTCTTGAGTAGGACCTTAGGCTATTAGAAGACATTGAGAAGTGAGAGAGAATATAGATGCTAACCATAGCCATGACTATCTTAGAGAATATTAGAGTAGAATTAAATCTTACTTGTTCAAACCAACCTTTAATCTTGGAGGTGAGAGCCATATCCTATTCATGATCACCACTAAAACCCTAGATCACATTTGAATTTCAATCCAGGTATCACTTTGGATTATAATTAGAACCTTGCCATGCCTCATGCCTATTTTATCTTTAGTTTAGTGAAGATTAGGCAAAACCCTAAACCCTTTCACTTAGGATCCACTCCATATAAAATTATGTCCTAACTTGTGTACCATGGATCACAAGTATAAACCATGTCATATATACTTAAGGACTAAATGCCATTTGGTGAGTAGAGTGAACCAATATCCAATTCTATTTTGCTTTCCAAATACCTTATTTAGTGAACCTAATGAAATAGTATCTTATAAAATATAATCATCATATAAGTAGTTGAGTTAACCATGATGAGCATAGGATCTATCTCAGATAATTTAAGCTAGAAGTTGCTAAGCAAGAGTATTAAAAATAAAGTTTATCCACCCATATGCTTAAACCTTAGAAATAATTCTTCACATGAAATGATGAATCCATCTCATTCTCATTGCCATCTATTCTAAAATTCTAGACATAATTAAAATATGTGTGAACCATCAATATTGTTAAACACCCTAGTAAATTAATAATATGGTCACTATGCACCTGTTATAAAATTCAGATCATCTAAATTGATTTGGTTCCAAAATTAAAAGGGAATTTAAATAAATACCTAAACCATTTCTACTTTACTCAAGTTTCACAAAATATCAATCTAATCATCAAACAAATATTTAATTAAACATCAACACTAAGCAGTAAGCAATAGTACCAAGTTATATTGAAATTCAAATAATTTAGGACCTGCAAAAACAAAACAGAAATTCAATTTGAATTCAAATGACAAATAGAAAACAGAAAAATAAAATAGAAAAGAGAAGAGAGAGAGGAACTAACCTGGTGGACCGCAGCAGCCCACAGTGCAGCTCACCAACCATCTCCACACCAAGCCCACCAGTAGCCCAGCCCAAGAACGAAGTCAGCCCAACACCACCGTACCGTTTTTGGTTGCGTCAAAAATCGTGCGAAGCGGGACGCCCCTTTCTTCTTCTTCCCCGGCGTCGACAGCACGCCTGCGCCAGTAGGCCACGACCTCGACGAGGATAGGGATGACCTCGGACATTGCAGGCGAATCCAGAACCCCTCCCAATCTTCTCCGCGTCCGTCGACAGTCATCGCGCAGTGATTCGTGCCCAGTGGCAGTGTTAACCTCGCCGCCCCATCTCGGCCGTCATCGACGACGAGATGACCATTCCGCCCTCCTCTGGAGCTATAAGAGCACCACGAGCTCCTCCAAGAAACCCTAAAACCTCGCCGCCCTTCCATTCTCTCTTTATCCCTCTCAATCTTCCACAATCATCCGCAGCACTTCGCCGGAGTCGGGGACGAATTCAACGGAAGAGACCACCCCAAGCTTCGTGCAGTAACTCGTTGGACGCGCCTAGCGCCGTAGATCCTCCTGGTGAAAGGAATCGAGAAGGGGAGCTCTGGACGACGTCAATTTCTGTTTCCCCTTTCTCCGGCCATCGCCGGGATTGGTGAAATAGGGACTGCTCTAGTCCACCATCGACGACATCGACCACTCCATTCGCTTCAGGTTACTCTTGCGCAACTCTGGGCCCTCCTGTTCCTTCTCGGCATCATCTGTAGCTTCCAATTAGGTTCTCGCCGGAGTTGCGCCGCCGCAGAGCATGTCGCCGGCGTAGTTCCCGTGGTCCTCCGCGTCGGGCGTTAGCATCATCGTGTTTAGCATGATGTGAGGATTCGTAGGGGGCCAGCAGCGCATCCGGGGAGGCTTTAAATCGGCGTCTCCGTCGTGCCGTGCCTCGCCGGCGTTGAGCCGCCGGCAGGTTGACGTGGCAGTAGGGTCCACTGACCTATTTGACTTGGTCAATGCCCATGTGGCATCCGACGTGGTCGATGGCCCACGAGTCAGTGTGGGGGTAGGGTTAGCACGGTACATTTAGAATTTTAGTTTTAGTTTAAAATTCCAGAAAATAACTGAAACTTTGCAAAAATCATATAAAATTCATTTCAACTCAGAAAAATATAAATAATATATCAAAATGCTCACAAAAATAAACTCTATTCAAATAAAATATAAAATAAAAATGCGTGTCAAAATGAAAATTTAATTTTTCTTTAATTAATTATGCCTTTTCATTTTGTTTAACATACAATTTGAATCTAATAAATAGTTAAGTTCAAACATTAAATTATAGCTATTCAGTAACTAAATAAAATGTTAAGATTAATTTTCTTAATCATCTTTTCATTAATTTAAATATTAATGGTAATTCATAAACCTTAATTTGCAAATTACTATTTTCTATGTTCTTAAATAATAATAAATCAAGAAAATATTAAAAGCCAATATTAATTTGGTAACTGAAATATTATGAACTCAAACATTTTTAATTAGCAATTTATTATTTTAAAACTCAACAATAATTAGAAAACCCTGATTTCTAGATTAAACCCTAAGTAGTGTTTCTCTTAATTATTAAATCACTTAAAAATAATAATAAAATGCTAATACCATCATTATGTTTGTTACAAAGTAATTAGTAGCCACAACTATATTGCCAATTAACATTTTAGAAATTGTATCACAATTTTGAAACCTAGTTTTATTATAAGTTAGAAACTGAATCCCATTATTTTATGTGATCACTCTAAGTTAGTTGAAATCCTAAAACCCTAGGGGTTTAGACCATATGATTATATAAACTTCAATTTAATTATAGGACCTTGTTAAGAAACAAATATATGCATACTCATGATCCACTAGGATAAAACCAATTCACATAAGATCATCATTTCATGTCTCCATCTTTAAGTAAAACCTATATGATTCACTAGTGGCACTTAGGAGCAAACCCTAGCTTGTTAATTAGAGTAGTGCTATTGATCACCACTCCTATATACCACACCATTAAGATCAACCTAAACCATCAAACCCTAGTACCAACCTTGTGTAGCAATTCACATCATATGCTCCTATTCAACTAAACCCTACTTAGAAAGTAATAAACCTACTTATACTTGCTACATATAGACCCATTCCAACTTAAGAAACCAACTAGTCCCTAATAATGAACTAAATGAAACCAATAGTAAACCCTAGAAACCATAGCTCCCATTTGAAGTAATTCTTATACTTATTAACATGTTCTTCAAAGGTTATTCTTTTGAAGTACAAGTGTCAATCCAACCATAGAAACCCTAGTTCTTATTTATACTTATTATTTCTTTATTAACATGTTCTTCAAAAGTTATTCTTTTGAAGTATAATTTAAGTAATCATCAACCATGTCTTGTAGAACTTAAAATTTGACAACTATTCTTTACATTCTATTCCACTACTATCCTTTGTGTACATGATTGTTATGATGCATTATATCACTTGTTTATACTATAATGTCATCAACCCTAATAAGAACCTTGTTTGAGAACCATCTTAAAAGTGCAACAAATCCTAAAGAAATCTTTACAACTCATACATCCTAAATCATCGAGATTAGGTTACGCTCGGGACGATTGCATCTCATACTATGCATTAGAGCATCTTTGCCAGTTCTTTAAATATTGTCCTTACCGGACAATGATGGTATTTCAGAATTTGGAGTTCTCCCGTATCGAAGCTTTTGCCTGCATAATCTTGCAGTCAAGAAAGGCAAGTTCATCGCTTGCTCATGTCATTTGATTATTTTTATCAAATTATATGCAAAGTACTATACTTATCACTCTTGCATTGAAAAGCAAATATTATTTTCCAATTATGAATATGACTATGTGGTCGGCAATGGAACCATGGTATGTGTTGATTGGTGGAGGTTCCATTGCAAGGGTACTATTCATCTAGGACTAAGTACCAATGCCGTCCAGTGATTCTAGCGCCGTACATATCGCGTTGACCATAAGATCTATAATGGCTCTGGGGAAGCCAGCTGTATCTTTTCCCTCTCGCATGCCAACGGACCGGTAATAAGGGTTGCCCGTATCGGTCTATCTTTGGTAAAGGTGGGGACATGTGGTCCCGCACGAGTCTACCATTAGATACGGGAGAGGGTAGACTTATTATTGGTCTATGGAGGATTGTAAGGGTTGTCCGGATCGGTCTATCTATGGTGTATAGGACAGGGCACATAAGTTGTTCGGATCAGTCTACCTTAACGGTATAGGAGAGAACAAGTGCCTGTGTTAGTCTACCCATAGATATAGGAGAGGACAGACTTACAAAAGGGTGGGTCTGCGAGGTCGCGGAGAAGGCGGTGTGGGCTTGGTTCTTATACCTGACCTCACACCAAAGGAAGTGTGAACGAGAATCATGACTCGGTTGGCAACAAGGTTAAGTTCTCTTATGGGAAACGTAACGCACCTCTGCAGAGGATACTGAATTGTGACTGTCACTCCCTGTTCCGGGAAGGGAACTGCGAACGCGGCAGGAAAGGAACTCCATGAAGTTCTAGTCAACTCGTGAAGACCGACGGGCATAGTTTTCAGATTAAAATAAACCTTTTGAAGAAATGATTATGAAAACTTGCATTTGCCTATGACTTTCTGGTCTATGGCTGTAGCTAGTGCATGATACACCTAATCCCTAATATGAACTTGCTGAGTACGCTCGTACTCATCCCACTCTTAAATCCCCTGCTTAGCTATGGAGGCACCGGAGGATAAACTACCGTGGAACTCGAAGACAAAGGAGTCAACTGCAACAAGATGAAGAATCCAAGCAAAGAAGTCAATGAAGTCAACTGCTGCAGCAACTAGAGTGGAAACTTAGACTAGTAATAGAAGGGAGCCTTTCCCTAATCCTAGCACCTAAGTAGCTAGATTTCTATAGCAAGCCTAGTAGCTCTGAAGCTTAAGTTAGCAATAAGTTAGATTACGAGTCGTTCTTCTGGAGCTTTATTTGAAGTTTTACCTCACTGTAAAGTAGGAGGCTGTGTTGATCTTTTGTAATCAGCTTGTGTATCCTTCTATAGACATACCTTGGACTCGCATATGTTTCTGTTGTACCACTCCGAGGGATGTAATATGAGTGGAACGGTGTTTCACTTGTGTTATGTCAACGACTTGTGTACTACACCATGCAGTGGTACGCTGGGTCACCACATTTTGCTTGGCTACTACTAGTGGATCGTCTAAATACCAGAGATCTGCTGCAGCCTAGGCACTGGAATATTACAGATGTTTATCACTGTGAATTATGTCCTTTGCATGTGCATGAGGATAGAATCCATCTCTTTTTCCAGTGTAATTTCAGTGCCAGGATCTGGAACTATCTCCGATTTGAATGGGTGGTTAATGATGATATACAGCAGGTTTTGGATCATGCCAGGAAGGAGTTTGCAAAACATTTTTTCATGGAGGTACTCATGGTGGCATGTTGGCATATATGGATCCTTAGAAATGGGAAGATTTTCAGAAGTGAAAGGCCTACCTTTGGGAGGTGGAAGGCTGGTTTTATTCATGATATGTATCTTTTGAGATATAGAATTAAAGCTAAGCATAGGGAAGCTTTATTGGTTTGGATTAAGACTCTGCCTTAGAGTCTGATCTCTTGAGTAGGTAGGTATTTTTTCTACTTTATCCTAGTTTTCAGTTTTGTACATAAGACTTTTTGGTGTTGAATAAAGTTTGTTGTGGGGTTGTTGCCTCACAGTGGTTGGTCAAAAAAAAACGCCGTTTCCCGCCCCGCCGTGGCTATATATGCTGGACACCGGCGGGGGTGACGGGCACACCTCAAGCTAAACCCTAGCATCCATGGCCAAACGCAACCTTAGTTCGGAACAGTTAGTTCAGATGTGCCGCCACGTCCACCCGGAGGAGGACGAAGAGCTAGTCGCCGCCGGCGTTCAGGCCAAGCAACTAGACCTGGAGGCGGTGGAGGCGGATGTTGCGGAGGCGGGAGAGCGCGTGAAAGGGCGCGTCGCAGCGACCAGGGCAGAGATCGCCAACGCCAGGGCCGAGCTCAACGATGCCAGGGCGGCGCTCGCGGAGGCGCGAGCGGCAATGGTGGCCCCTCCGGCGGAAGGCGTCATCCACGACATCACGGACGACGACGCCCCCGTACCCGGCCGCTTCGAGTGCGCCGGCGACCAGTTCGTTCTGGTCGGCTACTTCGAGACCCTAGCTGGGGACGCCCTGCGCTGTAAGGCTTGGTTGGCGGAGGAGGAAGCCCATAGCTATGTGATCGCCATGGCTCGGGGGTACATGTGCTCCGACCTGGACTCGCTCCAGCGGAGGGGCCCTTCTCCCACGCGGGTCGAGCAGGAGAACCGGGAGCTGGCGGGCGCCATCGCCGCCAGGGACAAAGCGGTGGCGGAGGCGGCTAGGGACAGGGCCCACTTCCACGCCCAGCTGGCGGGGTTGCAAACGGCAGCCCAGACGAACGAGGCGGCGGCGGAGGCGCGGGCGGCGATGGCGGCGGCGGCGAAGGCAGAGGCCAACTCTATGGCCAGGACAATCATGTGGGACTCCTCCCTAGCCGAGGCCCTCGAACGCCGCAGGCCGGACGAGGTGACAAATCTGGGGCGTGGGCACGTGCGGAGTGTGCAAAGCGCTCGCACTTCGACGACGGCGCCAGCCCCTCCGGGGGCCAGTAGTAGGCCGCGCGGCTGCGAGTAACCGAGGCCGTGGTAGGCCGCGCGACGGCCAGTAGGTACGGCCGTTGTAGTTTTAGCTTAACTCGACTAACCATCTCTATAAAGATGGTCCTTTGGCCAATCAATAGTAATAAAAAAATATTTTGCTTACCTAGTCACTGCCGACCGACCCGGATGCACCGAACGCGGATACTTTCCGCGACCGCGCAGCATCCACGGAGACGCAAACCTGGCGCGTATTTGGGTCAGGTTTGCGTCGCCACGAACGGCCCGGTCATTTTGCGTCGGCCGCTAAAGGTGATACCAGACGCATTTTTCGACCCCGACGAACGCAAACAGTGTTCGTCTGTGTCGCGCCGTTGGAGATGCCTCAGGAGCAAACGGTCAATCATGGCCACATCGTCTACGGCGCCACCCACACGGACGCGCTTTCGACATTCATGGCCACAGCATCTGCGTCGGGCTAGCTGCTGGCTGCTGCTGCAGAAAATGGAGACAAGCAGAGCAGCTGGACGGTGCCCGGTGTCCCGTGGTCTTTCTCGTGGGTTCTCAACGGCTCAACGCTGCACTGTAGCCTGCAACAGACGTTCTATCACTGCCCATGCTGCCTGCAACAGACGTTGGGTCACTCTAGTAGCTAGGAGTAGCACGTCAGGCGACAACCATGCGCGCTACGTTTTATCCATTGTGTATATAGTACATGTTCAATCGCAAGTTCACACACTCTCGACGCATATATAGCAAGCATTCACGTTATGGGATGCACCGTCGGAAGGAGATCCGAGGGGATAATCGCTCTTGTTAACGAGTAAGTTATTTTATACTCCGTACTAGAGTATATTCCATGCCTAGTTTACTGACCTCGTAAGTCGTAATCATACGAACCCAAATTGACGGCATGAAAAAGAACCATGTATTTTAAGTTACACGAAATTCCATTATGAGACTCAACATAGAAGTGCAAACAATTTTAGATCACGGAAAAAGTCGGCAATAGTGGTCTACTAGGGGAAACCATTCTATCTTTGAGGCCCCTTTTCTGGCTAATTTTTATAGCAGCAAATTGAGCTTTAATTGACGACATATGGATTTTGCAAAAACAAAATCGATGCATCTTTGAGAACCAATCTGAGGTTGGGTGGTTAGGAGGGTGGTTGTACCCCCAGCCCACCAGAGTTCAAACCCCAGGTTTGACATCTGGGTGTCTCATAAAGGCGGAATATTCATTCAGTGGGAGGCGACGTTCCCGTCGACAGCGAGGCGCCTGTGATGACTTCGTCAATTTCAAGATCCAATCCGCCAGCTCAGTCTTCCGGATGTGCTCATAGGGGTAGGGTGTGCGTGTGTGCGTTCATAGGGGTGAGTGTATGCGCGTGTATGTGAGCGTCTGCGTTTGTACTGTGTTTCTCAAAAAAAAAAATGATGCATCTTGGCATTAGCTTTGTAGTTTATCCTTCACGCGTGATTCCAATTATGCATATATCGGAAAGAAAAGGCACAAGATCAAGATTTGGATCATGCAATATTGAATCATACAATAATGGAAAACACATGAGTAAGACATTCGCCAAGTATAATTATTTTATAATACACACAAAAAAATCTAAAACTTGTTGCTGAACCCAATTATTGGAAGCTTGGAAGGCCTCAACGGCTTTCTATAACTTATTCCTTTTAATCGGACGGAGTAAGGGCATGTAACCATGTACAATGGTGATATCTTAGTAATGTCATGTAGGATAGACGCTGAGGAGGATGAAAGAAAGAAGATGAAAAAATATTTTGCCTTCTCTTAGTTAAGAGATGATCTCTTAGCACAATCTCTCTCACCACATATCTAGGATGTATCATTACTAAAGATAAGACTAAAAAAAACCTATTGTACATCATATTTTATTGTTATATCTAGATTACATAGGAGGGTTAAGATAAGACGGTCTAGGTTACATGTGCAATGGTCGCTGTCTAATCTTAGCGTCGCCACATAATCTAGATAAAGCAACAAAATATGATGTACAATTGGTTATTTTTGTTAGATGTATATATTTGTCTATTGTAGTTTCCCCATATGTTAGGGGGCTTTCTGCATATGTGTACATGTACATGTACTATATATTGTGGCCTTTGGCCCTCTGGTAATATAACAAGCATATTGCTCTAACATGGTGTCAGAGCTTTAGGTTAGCTCCTCCTCCTCCATCGCAGCAGCCGCCGCCGCCCGCCCCGGCATCTTGCCGCCGCGACCCGGCCGCCGCCGCTGCCTTTTCCCGTCCGCCCTCTACCCGGTCATCGCTGCCGACCGCGTCTTCTTCTCCCCTGCACCCGTGCAGTCTCGTTGCCGGCCGTCCGATTTCTCCCGATCCGCTCCACCCGGTTCGCCCCGCACCCGCGGGCTCCACCACCGCCGGCCCGTTCTACCGCGCAAGCAAATCAAGCGGCGGCGTAGGTCGGGCGAGCTCCACCACCGCCTGCTCTCTCGATCTCCTGCCGATCTCCACGCGGGAGATTCCCACGCCAGGCTCCACGCGGGAGAAATTCGTTCCAGCCCCGCTCGATCTCCAGCCCCGCTTGGCTCGATCGAATCTTCCCGGCCCCCGCTCGATCGGATCGGCCCGCGCGTGCCACAGCAACACGCTCGATCGGATCTTCTCTCCCCGCCCCGCCCGCCAAAGCCCGCCACACCCACAGCGCCCGCCCCGCCCGTCACAGCCACATCGCCGGGATCTTCTCTCCCGCGCGTGACTGCCGCCCAGGCCGATTCCCGCTCGTCCGCCTCCAGCCTTGCCCGCTATGCTCTCGTTCGGAGCTGCTGTCTCTTGTATGGTTGACTTCCGTCTGCAGTAAAAAAAAAAAAGAGCTATGTCTTCTTCCGCTGATCCCGCCTTCTCTTTGGGTCTCCCTTCGGTACTTGGTATTTGTCCGCTGCCTCCGTGTATGACGGCTAGCCATTCTTAGTCGCTGTTTGCAGCCTCTTCACGCGGCTCTGCCCGTGCTTCACCGACTCCGTCTACGCCGGCTCGCCGCTCTACATCAACTTTTGCGGCCTCTTCACGCGACTCTGCCCGCGCTTCGCCGACTTCATTTACGTCGGCCCGCCGCTCTACATCGACTTTTGCGGCCTCTTCCCGCGGTTATGGCCGCGCTTCGCCGACTTCGTTTATGTCGGCCCGCCGCTCTACATCGACTTTTGCGGCCTCTTCCCGCGGTTATGGCCGCGCTTCGTCGACTCCGTCTGCGTCGTCTTGCCGCTCTACATCGACTTTCGTGGCCTCTTCACGTGGTTATGCCCGCGCTTTGCCGACTCTGTCTTCATCGGCGTGTTGCTCTCCGTCGCCCCCTTTGGTGGCATCTGTGCGTGTGGCTGATAGCTCCTCGTCGGCACCTGATTGTACGTCGACCTCTCCGGCCGCGCCCTCTCTGCGCATGAGATAGCGCAGCTTCACCGCCTCGCTTGATGCTTGGCATTCCGGCTTACGTCGGCAGCCTCGCGGTCCGAGTCTCCGCCCTCGTCCTCATTGCACCTACCGTGGCCAGGTTGGCCACACTTCCTCCACCTGCCGGACGCGGGATCCCAGTTTACGTCAGCAGTTCCAGGATCGTCAGCAGGCTGGCTCTTCAGGATCTTCTGCAGTTGCACTCTCTGATCAGGACATTCTCAGGGGTCTTCGTGGTCTGCTTGCTACTCCAGCCTCTTCCTCGTCGGGTGATGCGCGTAAATGTACACGTCCGTTGGGAACCCCAAGAGGAAGGTATGATGCGCACAGTGGCAAGTTTTCCCTCAGAAAGAAACCAAGGTTTAATCGAACCAGGAGGAGCCAAGAAGCACGTTGAAGGTTGATGGTGGCGAAATGTGATGCGGCGCAACAACGAGGATTCCGGCGCCAACGTGGAACCTGCACAACACAACCAAATTACTTTGCCCCAACGAAACAAAGTGAGGTTGTCAATCTCACCGGCTTGTCTGTAACAAAGGATTAACCGTATTGTGTGGAAGATGATTGTTTGCAAGAAAACAATAAAACAAGTATTGCAGTAGATTGTATGCTATGTAAAGAATAGGACCGGGTCCACAGCTCACTAGAGGTGTCTCTCCCATAAGATAAAAGCATGTTGGGTGAACAAATTACAGTCGGGCAATTGACAAATAGAGAAGGGCATAACAATGCATATACATGATATGATAAATCTAGTGAGATTTAATTGGGCATTACGACAAAGTACATAGACCGCCATCCAACTGCATCTATGCCTAAAAAGTCCACCTTCAGGTTATCATCCGAACCCCCTTCAGTATTAAGTTGCAAAGCAACAGACAATTGCATTAAGTATGGTGCGTAATGTAATCAACAACTACATCCTTAGACATAGAATCAATGTTTTATCCCTAGTGGCAACAAAGACATCACAACCTTAGAACTTTCGTCACTCGTCCCGGTGTCAATGAAGGCATGAACCCACTATCGAGCATAAATACTCCCTCTTGGAGTTAAGAGCAAAAACTTGGCCGAGCCTCTACTAATAACGGAGAGCATGCAAGATCATAAACAACACATAAACAATAGATTGATAATCACCATAACATAGCATTCTCTATTCATCGGATCCCGACAAACACAACATATAGAATTACAGATAGATGATCTTGATCATGTTAGGCAGCTCAAAAGATCCAACAATGAAGCACAATTAGGAGAAGACGACCATCTAGCTACTGCTATGGACCCATAGTCCAGGGGTGAACTACTCACTCATCACTCCGGAGGCGACCATGGCGGTGTAGAGTCCTCCGGGAGATGAATCCCCTCTCCGGCGGGGTGCCGGAGGCGATCTCCTGAATCCCCCGAGATGGGATTCGCGGCGGCGGCGTCTCTGGAAGGTTTTCCGTATCGTGGCTCTCGGTACTGGGGGTTTCGCGACGGAGGCTATTTGTAGGCGGAAGGGCGGGTCAAGAGGCGGCACGAGGGGCCCACACCATAGGTCGGCGCGGCCAGGGCCTGGGCCGCGCCGCCCTGTGGTGTCGCCACCTCGTGGCCCCACTTCGACTCTCCTTCGGTCTTCTGGAAGCTTCGTGCAAAAATAGGACCATGGGCGTTGATTTCGTCCAATTCCGAGAATATTTCGTTACTAGGATTTCTGAAACCAAAAACAGCAGAAAACAGCAATCGGCTCTTTGGCATCTTGTTAATAGGTTAGTTCCAGAAAATGCGTAAATACGACATATAATGTGCATAAAACATGTAGATATCATCAATAATGTAGCATGGAACATAAGAAATTATCGATACGTTGGAGACGTATCAGCATCCCCAAGCTTAGTTCTGCTCGTCCCGAGCAGGTAAAACGATAACAAAGATAATTTCTGAAGTGACATGCCATCATAATCTTGATCATACTATTTGTAAACATATGTAATGAATGCAGCGATCAAAACAATGGTAATGACATGAGTAAACAAGTGAATCATAAAGCAAAGACTTTTCATGAATAGTACTTCAAGACAAGCATAAATAAGTCTTCCATAAGAGTTAACTCATAAAGCAATAAATCAAAGTAAAGGTGTTGAAGCAACACAAAGGAAGATTAAGTTTCAGCGGTTGCTTTCAACTTATAACATGTATATCTCATGGATATTGTCAACATAAAGTAATATAACAAGTGCAATATGCAAGTATGTAGGAATCAATGCACAGCTCACACAAGTGTTTGCTTCTTAAGGTGGAGGGAGATAGGTAAACTGACTCAACAATAAAAGTAAAAGAATGGTCCTTCAAAGAGGAAAGCATCGATTGCTGTATTTGTGCTAGAGCTTTTATTTTGAAAACATGAAACAATTTTGTCAACGGTAGTAATAAAGCATATGAGCTATGTAAATTATATCTTACAAGTTGCAAGCCTCATGCATAGTGTACTAATAGTGCCCGCACCTTGCCCTACTTAGCTTGGACTACCGGATCTTCGCAATGCCATGTTTCAACCAAGTGTCACAAAGGGGTACCTCCATGCCGCTCGTACAAAGGTCTAAGGAGAAAGCTCGCATTTTGGATTTCTCGCTTTTGATTATTCTCAACTTAGACATCCATACCGGGACAACATGGACAACAGATAATGGACTCCTCTTTAATGCATAAGCATGTAGCAACAATTATTATTCTCATATGAGATTGAGGATATATGTCCAAAACTGAAACTTCAACCATGATTCATGGCTTTAGTTAGCGGCCCAATGTTCTTCTCTAACAATATGCATGCTCCAACCATTAAGGTGGTAGATCCTTCTTACTTCAGAAAAGACGGACATGCATAGCAACTCACATGATATTCAATAAAGAGTAATTGATGGCGTCCCCAGAAGCATGGTTATCGCACAACAAGCAACTTAATAAAAGATAAAGTGCATAAGTACATATTCAATACTACGATAGTTTTTAAGGCTATTTTGTTCCATGAGCTATATATTGCAAAGGTGAATGATGGAATTTTAAAGGTAGCACTCAAGCAATTTACTTTGGAATGGCGGAGAAATACCATGTAGTAGGTAGGTATGGTGGACACAAATGGCATAGTAGTTGGCTCAAGGATTTTGGATGCATGAGAAGTATTCCCTCTCGATACAAGGTTTAGGCTAGCAAGGTTATTTGAAGCAAACTCAAGGATGAACCGGTGCAGCAAAACTCACATAAAAGACATATTGTAAACATTATAAGACTCTACACCGTCTTCCTTGTTGTTCAAAAACTCAATACTAGATATTATCTAGACCTTAGAGAGACCAAATATGCAAATCAAATTTTAGCAAGCTCTATGTATTTCTTCATTAATGGGTGCAAAGTATATGATGCAAGAGCTTAATCATGAGCACAACAATTTCCAAGTATCACATTATCCAAGACATTTTAGAATTACTACATGTAGCATTTTCCAATTCCAACCATATAACAATTTAACGAAGAAGAAACTTCGCCTTGAACATTATGAGTAAAGCCTAAGGACATATTTGTCCATATGCAACAACGGAGCGTGTCTCTCTCCCACAAAGTGAATGCTAGGATCCATTTTATTCAAACAAAACAACAAAAACAAACCGACGCTCCAAGTAAAGAACACAAGATGTGACCGAATAAAAATATAGTTTCGGGGAGGAACTCGATGATGTTGTCGATGAAGAAGGGGATGCCTTGGGCATCCCCAAGCTTAGACGCTTGAGTCTTCTTAAAATATGCAGGGATGAACCACGGGGGCATCCCCAAGCTTAGAGCTTTCACTCCTCTTGATCATAGTATATCATACTCCTCTCTTGACCCTTGAAAACTTCCTTCACACCAAACTTCAAGCAAACTCATTAGAGGGTTAGTGCACAATTAATAATTCACATATTCAGAGGTGACACAATCATTATTAACACTTCTGGACATTGCACAAAGCTACTGGACATTAATGGATCAAAGAAATTCATCCAACATAGCAAAAGAGGCAATGCGAAATAAAAGGCAGAATCTGTCAAAAACAGAACAGTTCGTAAAGACGAATTTTAAAATGGCACCAGACTTGCTCAAATGGAAAAACTCAAAACTAATGAAAGTTGCGTACATATCTGAGGATCACGCTCGTAAATTGGCAGATTTTTTCGAATTTTCTACAGAGACTTGTGCCCAGATTCGTGACAAACAGCAATGCTGTTTCGCAGCAGCGATCCCAAATATAACATCAACTATAACATAGAAACTTAACTTGGCACAAAAACATGATAAGGAGAGGCTGCTACAGTAGTAAACAACTTCCAAGACTCAAATATAAAATAAAGTACTGTAGTAAAAACATGGGTTGTCTCCCATAAGCGCTTTTCTTTAACGCCTTTCAGCTAGGCGCAGAAAGTGTAATTCAAGTAACATCAAGAGATGAAACATTGTCATTACCTTGGGAGCTGGGAGTTTTCTCAACAATGCATTGTATCTGGTCTATATAAGTAACTCTTCTCTCATTGCTCCTAGGCTTACTATTCTCATCAAACAAATTTTCAGGAACAAGCCAAGCATAGTTATTTTCCAAAGCTTCATGCATCCCTAGTAGTTTACTAGGTATTGGCGCTTTAATTTCCCTACCATCATTCACATTATTAGTATACTTAATTCTATCCATATCCATCTTTTCAAGTATTTGTTTAAAATTAGGAAAGAAACCAAGCCTCTTATGCTTAATAAAAACTTTTCTAGCTTCTTTAACTATATCCTCAAATTCTCTAACAAGGACTTTTAAAACAAAATTTCTCTTTTCTCCCATCTCCATATCCGAAAGTGTAAGAAACATATATTGTATTATGGGATTGAGATTAACAAATCTAGCTTCTAACATGTGTATCAAACAGGCAGAAGCACTTTCATAAGTGGGAGCAGTTTTTAATAATGGTATATCTTCAAAATCTTCATCCATACTAACATGGGTGAAAAATTCTTCTATATTATCTCTTCCAATGATACACCCTCGTCCTACCGGTATCTTTTCCAAAGTAAACTTAGGATTAAGCATGATGAAATAAGCAAAAAGTAAACTAGGAAAATAAAGTAAAGACAAGTAACTAATTTTTTTGTGTTTTTGATATAGAGAACAAGACAGTAAATAAAGTAAAACTAGCAACTAATTTTTTTGTGTTTTGTTTAGGTGCAGCAAACAAAGTAGTAAATAAAATAAAGCAAGACAAAAACAAAGTAAAGAGATTGAGAAGTGGAGACTCCCCTTGCAGCGTGTCTTGATCTCCCCGACAACGGCGCCGTGAAAACAGGCTTGATGCGCGTAAATGTACACGTCCGTTGGGAACCCCAAGAGGAAGGTATATGATGCGCACAGTGGCAAGTTTTCCCTCATAAAGAAACCAAGGTTTAATCGAACCAGGAGGAGCCAAGAAGCACGTTGAAGGTTGATGGTGGCGAAATGTGATGCGGCGCAACAACAGGGATTCCGGCGCCAACGTGGAACCTGCACAACACAACCAAAGTACTTTGCCCCAACGAAACAAGTGAGGTTGTCAATCTCACCGGCTTGCTGTAACAAAGGATTAACCGTATTGTGTGGAAGATGATTGTTTGCAAGAAAACAATAAAACAAGTATTGCGATAGATTGTATGCTATGTAAAGAATAGGACCGGGTCCACAGTTCACTAGAGGTGTCTCTCCCATAAGATAAAAGCATGTTGGGTGAACAAATTACAGTCGGGCAATTGACAAATAGAGAAGGGCATAACAATGCATATACATGATATGATAAATATAGTGAGATTTAATTGGGCATTACGACAAAGTACATAGACCGCCATCCAACTGCATCTATGCCTAAAAAGTCCACCTTCAGGTTATCATCCGAACCCCATTCAGTATTAAGTTGCAAAGCAACAGACAATTGCATTAAGTATGGTGCGTAATGTAATCAACAACTACATCCTTAGACATAGAATCAAAGTTTTATCCCTAGTGGCAACAGCACATCACAACCTTAGAACTTTCTGTCACTCGTCCCGGTGTCAATGAAGGCATGAACCCACTATCGAGCATAAATACTCCCTCTTGGAGTTAAGAGCAAAAACTTGGCCAGAGCCTCTACTAATAACGGAGAGCATGCAAGATCATAAACAACACATAAACAATAGATTGATAATCACCATAACATAGCATTCTCTATTCATCGGATCCCGACAAACACAACATATAGAATTACAGATAGATGATCTTGATCATGTTAGGCAGCTCAAAAGATCCAACAATGAAGCACAATTAGGAGAAGACGACCATCTAGCTACCGCTATGGACCCATAGTCCAGGGGTGAACTACTCACTCATCACTCCGGAGGCGACCATGGCGGTGTAGAGTCCTCCGGGAGATGAATCCCCTCTCCGGCAGGGTGCCGGAGGCGATCTCCTGAATCCCCCGAGATGGGATTCGCGGCGGCGGCGTCTCTGGAAGGTTTTCCGTATCGTGGCTCTCGGTACTAGGGGTTTCGCGACGGAGGCTATTTGTAGGCGGAAGGGCGGGTCAAGAGGCGGCACGAGGGGCCCACACCATAGGTCGGCGCGGCCAGGGCCTGGGCCGCGCCGCCCTGTGGTGTCGCCACCTCGTGGCCCCACTTCGACTCTCCTTCGGTCTTCCGGAAGCTTCGTGCAAAAATAGGACCCTGGGCGTTGATTTCGTCCAATTCCGAGAATATTTCGTTACTAGGATTTCGAAACCAAAAACAGCAGAAAACAACAGAATCGGCTCTTTGGCATCTTGTTAATAGGTTAGTTCCAGAAAATGCGTAAATACGACATATAATGTGCATAAAACATGTAGATATCATCAATAATGTAGCATGGAACATAAGAAATTATCGATACGTTGGAGACGTATCAGCATCCCCAAGCTTAGTTCCGCTCGTCCCGAGCGAGTAAAACGATAACAAAGATAATTTCTGAAGTGACATGCCATCATAATCTTGATCATACTATTTGTAAACATATGTAATGAATGCAGCGATCAAAACAATGGTAATGACATGAGTAAACAAGTGAATCATAAAGCAAAGACTTTTCATGAATAGTACTTCAAGACAAGCATAAATAAGTCTTCCATAAGAGTTAACTCATAAAGCAATAAATCAAAGTAAAGGTGTTGAAGCAACACAAAGGAAGATTAAGTTTCAGCGGTTGCTTTCAACTTATAACATGTATATCTCATGGATATTGTCAACATAAAGTAATATAACAAGTGCAATATGCAAGTATGTAGGAATCAATGCACAGTTCACACAAGTGTTTGCTTCTTAAGGTGGAGGGAGATAGGTAAACCGACTCAACAATAAAAGTAAAAGAATGGTCCTTCAAAGAGGAAAGCATCGATTGCTGTATTTGTGCTAGAGCTTTTATTTTGAAAACATGAAACAATTTTGTCAACGGTAGTAATAAAGCATATGAGCTATGTAAATTATATCTTACAAGTTGCAAGCCTCATGCATAGTGTACTAATAGTGCCCGCACCTTGTCCTACTTAGCTTGGACTACCGGATCTTCGCAATGCCATGTTTCAACCAAGTGTCACAAAGGGGTACCTCCATGCCGCCTGTACAAAGGTCTAAGGAGAAAGCTCGCATTTTGGATTTCTCGCTTTTGATTATTCTCAACTTAGACATCCATACCGGGACAACATGGACAAGAGATAATGGACTCCTCTTTAATGCATAAGCATGTAGCAACAATTATTATTCTCATATGAGATTGAGGATATATGTCCAAAACTGAAACTTCAACCATGATTCATGGCTTTAGTTAGCGGCCCAATGTTCTTCTCTAACAATATGCATGCTCCAACCATTAAGGTGGTAGATCCTTCTTACTTTAGAAAAGACTGGACATGCATAGCAACTCACATGATATTCAATAAAGAGTAATTGATGGCGTCCCCAGAAGCATGGTTATCGCACAACAAGCAACTTAATAAAAGATAAAGTGCATAAGTACATATTCAATACTACGATAGTTTTTAAGGCTATTTTGTTCCATGAGCTATATATTGCAAAGGTGAATGATGGAATTTTAAAGGTAGCACTCAAGCAATTTACTTTGGAATGGCGGAGAAATACCATGTAGTAGGTAGGTATGGTGGACACAAATGGCATAGTAGTTGGCTCAAGGATTTTGGATGCATGAGAAGTATTCCCTCTCGATACAAGGTTTAGGCTAGCAAGGTTATTTGAAGCAAACTCAAGGATGAACCGGTGCAGCAAAACTCACATAAAAGACATATTGTAAACATTATAAGACTCTACACCGTCTTCCTTGTTGTTCAAAAACTCAATACTAGATATTATCTAGACCTTAGAGAGACCAAATATGCAAATCAAATTTTAGCAAGCTCTATGTATTTCTTCATTAATGGGTGCAAAGTATATGATGCAAGAGCTTAATCATGAGCACAACAATTTCCAAGTATCACATTATCCAAGACATTTTAGAATTACTACATGTAGCATTTTCCAATTCCAACCATATAACAATTTAACGAAGAAGAAACTTCGCCTTGAACATTATGAGTAAAGCCTAAGGACATATTTGTCCATATGCAACAACGGAGCGTGTCTCTCTCCCACAAAGTGAATGCTAGGATCCATTTTATTCAAACAAAAACAAAAACAAAAACAAACCGACGCTCCAAGTAAAGAACACAAGATGTGACTGAATAAAAATATAGTTTCAGGGGAGGAACCCGATGATGTTGTCGATGAAGAAGGGGATGCCTTGGGCATCCCCAAGCTTAGACGCTTGAGTCTTCTTAAAATATGCAGGGATGAACCACGGGGGCATCCCCAAGCTTAGAGCTTTCACTCCTCTTGATCATAGTATATCATACTCCTCTCTTGACCCTTGAAAACTTCCTTCACACCAAACTTCAAGCAAACTCATTAGAGGGTTAGTGCACAATTAATAATTCACATATTCAGAGGTGACACAATCATTCTTTACACTTCTGGACATTGCACAAAGCTACTCGGACATTAATGGATCAAAGAAATTCATCCAACATAGCAAAAGAGGCAATGCGAAATAAAAGGCAGAATCTGTCAAAAACAGAACAGTTCGTAAAGACGAATTTTAAAATGGCACCAGACTTGCTCAAATGGAAAAACTCAAAACTAATGAAAGTTGCGTACATATCTGAGGATCACGCTCGTAAATTGGCAGATTTTTTCGAATTTTCTACAGAGACTTGTGCCCAGATTCGTGACAAACAGCAATGCTGTTTCTGCGCAGCGATCCCAAATATAACATCAACTATAACATAGAAACTTAACTTGGCACAAAAACATGATAAGGAGAGGCTGCTACAGTAGTAAACAACTTCCAAGACTCAAATATAAAATAAAGTACTGTAGTAAAAACATGGGTTGTCTCCCATAAGCGCTTTCTTTAACGCCTTTCAGCTAGGCGCGAAAGTGTAAATCAAGTAACATCAAGAGATGAGGCATCAACATTATTATTTTTCATGCAAGCACAACTTGTCTCAGCAATGCATTGTATCTAGGTGCTCCATATATCTAAATCTTCTCTCATGGTGCTGCTAGGGCTTTAGCTATTCTCAGGCCTATAACAATTCTTTCGTTTAGGCACTTTAGAGACATAGCATAAGTTATTTGCTCTTTAGCCTCATAGCATCTCTCAGTATGCTTGACGAGAAGTGAAGGTTGAACCCTAAGGTTCCCATAGCTTTATTCAAGTTCATCAATCCTATTGGTTTGATTATCGTGAGTAACACAAGTTCCTAGGACACTAATTCTTTCATCAATTCCTCCTAGGAACTTTATCAAGCTTCATCAACTTTATCCAATAACATTCTCCAATTTAGTTTCAATACTTGGAAATTTTTCTCTATGGTTTCCAATTTTCTCATAGCATCCTCAAGAGAGATTTCAATTTTAACTTCATTAACAGTGGTATTCCAACTAGACTCTCAATGATGCAACTAGCTTCTAAGGCGGGAGTACTTAGGAAATTACCTCCCGAAAGAGCATCAAGAACATACCTATTCCAACTAGATAAACCAACATAGAAGTTCCTAAGAAGGATAGTTGTGGAGTGTTTCTTAATGCACCTATGATGAGCATTACTAATTCTGTACCAAGCATCTTTAAAACTTTCTCCACCTTGTATGCTTTAACAGAACGAACTTCAACTTCAGGATTACTCATGTTGTAGTAAGCAATAAAGTAAACTAGGCAAATAAAGTAAAGACAAGTAACAAATTTTTTTTGTGTTTTTGATATAGAGAGCAAGACAGTAAATAAAGTAAAACTAGCAACTAATTTTTTGTGTGTTTTGTTTAGGTGCAGCAAACAAAGTAGTAAATAAAATAAAGCAAGACA
The DNA here is from genome assembly GCF_022539505.1 of Lolium rigidum. Classification (NCBI taxonomy): domain Eukaryota; kingdom Viridiplantae; phylum Streptophyta; class Magnoliopsida; order Poales; family Poaceae; genus Lolium; species Lolium rigidum. Next base: position 99,783,715 of record NC_061509.1, on the reverse strand, counting down.
AAAACAAAGTAAAGAGATTGAGAAGTGGAGACTCCCCTTGCAGCGTGTCTTGATCTCCCCGGCAACGGCGACAGAAATTTAGCTTGATGCGCGTAGATGCACACGTCCGTTGGGAACCCCAAGTGGAAGGTATGATGCGTATAGAAGCAAGTTTCCCTCAGTATGAAACCAAGGTTTAATCGAACCAGGAGGAGCCAAGAAGCACGTTGAAGGTTGATGGTGGAGAAATGTGATGCGGCGCAACAACGAGGATTCCGGCGCCAACGTGGAACCCGCACAACACAACCCAAGTACTTTGCCCCAACGAAACAGTGAGGTTGTCAATCTCACCGGCTTGCTGTAACAAAGGATTAACCGTATTGTGTGGAAGATGATTGTTTGCAAGAAAACAAGTAAAACAAGTATTGCAAGTAGATTGTATGCGATGTAAAGAATAGGACCGGGTCCACAGTTCACTAGAGGTGTCTCTCCCATAAGATAAAAGCATGTTGGGTGAACAAATTACAGTCGGGCAATTGACAAATAGAAAAGGGCATAACAATGCATATACATGATATGATAAATATAGTGAGATTTAATCGGGCATTACGACAAAGTACATAGACCGCCATCCAACTGCATCTATGCCTAAAAAGTCCACCTTCAGGTTATCATCCGAACCCCATTCAGTATTAAGTTGCAAAGCAACATACAATTGCATTAAGTATGGTGCGTAATGTAATCGACAACTACATCCTTAGATATAGAATTAATGTTTTATCCCTAGTGGCAACAGCACATCACAACCTTAGAACTTTCGTCACTCGTCCCAGGTGTCAATGAAGGCATGAACCCACTATCGAGCATAAATACTCCCTCTTGGAGTTAAGAGTAAAAACTTGGCCGAGCCTCTACTAATAACGGAGAGCATGCAAGATCATAAACAACACATAAACAATACATTGATAATCACCATAACATAGTATTCTCTATCCATCGGATCCCGACAAACACAACATATAGTATTATAGATAGATGATCTTGATCATGTTAGGCAGCTCACAAGATCCAACAATGAAGCACAATTAGGAGAATACGACCATCTAGCTACTGCTATGGACCCATAGTCCAGGGGTGAACTACTCACTCATCACTCCGGAGGCGATCATGGCGATGAAGAGTCCTCCGGGAGATGAATCCCCTCTCCGGCGAGGTGCCGGAGGCGATCTCCTGAATCCCCCGAGATGGGATTCGCGGCGGCGGCGTCTCTGGAAGGTTTTCCGTATCGTGGCTCTCGGTACTGGGGGTTTCGCGACGGAGGCTATTTGTAGGCGGAAGGGCAGGTCAAGAGGCGGAACGAGGGGCCCAGGGGACCATAGGTCGGCGCGGCCGGGGCCCGGGCCGCGCCGCCCGTCATGTCGGCCACCTCGTGGCCCCACTTCGACTCTCCTTCGGTCTTCCGGAAGCTTCGTGCAAAAATAGGACCCCGGGCGGTGATTTCGTCCAATTCCGAGAATATTTCCTTACTAGGATTTCGAAACCAAAAACAAGCGAAAAACAACAATCGGCTCTTCGGCATCTTGTTAATAGGTTAGTTCCAGAAAATGCGTAAATACGACATATAATGTGCATAAAACATGTAGGTATCATCAATAAAGTAGCATGGAACATAAGAAATTATCGATACGTTGGAGACGTATCAGGGTCTAGAAGATAACATCTGCTCTGGAGACGAAGAGGAATAATTAACCCTCGATGAAGCTCCTTAATGATCCGAAGATCCCCACGGCCAGAAGAAAACTTCGAGAACTACACTACGCCCACAAGCTTCTCGACATTGTTGCCAAGATAGAAGGTGACGTCGATCCTTAGCGAGGAGAGGTGATACCTAAACTTACGGCTTGGGAGGGGGGGGGGATTGTTGGTAAGTTTCATAGGCGGTAGAGACAGAACAAATTGGTGGGGAGCTTAGATGGAATGCTAGGGATGGAGGCAGAAATTCAAAAAAGGTAGGACGACTACGTGACACGAAAACATGATGGGGAGTGGAGGTAAAGGAGGCACCAAACCTAGAGAAGTAGAAGAGGTTAGGGCATCTCCAACCGGAAGACCCAAATCCAAAAACGGACTCCGTATGAGTCCGGATGGGTCAAAACTGCACCCAGCGGGGCAACCCATCTTAAAAGCGGATACTCTCAGCGTCCGGTTTGACCCAAAACTGACGCAAATCTTGGAGCGAATTGGGTCGAGGCGGACGCGAGCGGGCGTCCATCTGTGGTCGTTCTGTCCGGCCGGACACCCGTTCTGGCCCATTTGACAGAGAGACAAAGACAACCCGGTAGACCCCGCAGCATTCTCTCTCCTTCGTCCTCCTTTCTCCCATGAAAATCCATGGTACAGCCGCCGGAGTTTGGCTCGCCTCGTCGACTGCCGCCGTCGCCTACTCATGGAGGCACTCGTCGCCGCCGCCTCCTTTTTTTCACACCTGCCGGAAGTCGCCGGAGCCGAAACAAGCTCCGCACCCGCGGCGAGCTTGGAGCCACGCCGGCGACGTCGAACGGGGCAGCGCGGGCGTGGACAGCCACGGCCGGCCACAGGCGGGGCGGCGCTCGCCTCGTCGGCCACAGGCGGGAGCGGCGCTCGCCGGGGCGGGGCGGAGCTGGCCCGCACGGACGGGGACGGCCACGGCCGGGCACGGGCGGGGCGGCGCTCGCCGTGACGGGCGCGGGCGTGGGTGGGGCGGAGGTCACCGGGGCGGGGGCGGGCGCGGGTGTGGGCGGGGCGGAGGTCGCCGGGCGGGCGCGGGCACGGGCGGGGCTCGCCGCGCGGCCACGGGCGAGGGCGGCGCTCGCCGCGACGGGCGCGGCGTGGGCGGGGGAGGTCGCCGGGCGGGCGCGGGCGCGGGCGGAGGTCGCCGGGGCGGGCGCGGGCATGGGCGGGGCTCGTCGCGCCGGCCACGGGCGGGGCGGCGCTCGCCGCGACGGGCGCGGACGTGGGAGGGGCGGAGGTCGCCGGGCGGGCGCGAGCGTGGGCGGGCGGAGGTCGCCGGGCGGGCGCGGGCACGGGCGGGGCTCACCGCGCCGGCCACGGCCGGGGTCGGCGCTCGCCGCGACGCGCGTGGGCGGGGCGGAGGTCGCCGGGCGGGGCGGAGCCGGCCGCGGCGGGCACGGCCGGGCACGAGCCGGGGCGGGGCGGCGCGGGCGTGGGCTGGGCGGAGCTGGCCGCCGGCGTGGTGCTCATCCAGCCGTGCACGTCGTGCTGCGTGGTGCTTGGCAACTAGTACTACAAGAAAAGGAAAGAAGAGAAGAAACAGTAATTTGGGTCTCACTATGCGTTGGGGAATAAAAAACGGTATGGACGTCCTGGTCTATCCGTGTCTTTGGAGGCCGATCTAAACAGCCAAAATCGGACGCGAAAACATGTCGGTTTGGATCATAGCGTTGGAGATGCCTTAGGCTGCAGCGGAGGATCCAGAGTGCAACAGCCGGAAGAAGGTCCGGTTCCAACTTACAACAGCCGACGGGTGACCGCCAAATAGCCGTATCCACGGAGTACTACTTAGAGTGTGTTCGGTTTGGGAATTAGGTGGAATGGAATGGAACCATTCCATTCCTCGGAGCCATTCTCGCGTTCGGTTCAGGGATAAGATGGAATGGAACCGTTCTTCGAAAGGGAATATTTCGTCCAGATGCGGAACGCACCCGTCCGGGCAAATCAGCCGGACGAGGTGGAATGTCTCGATCTACGTGCTAATTAACCAAGTTTAGCAATAATTAATCATGTTTAGCAGTATTAATCAAGTTTAGCAAATAATTAATCGAGTTTAGTAAATAATTAATCGAGTTTAGAATAATTAATCGGGTGACTATCTCACCCATTCCATTCCATTCTCATCCCATTCCAAAACCGAACACAGGGATGGAACCGTTCCGTGACAATTTTTTTGTCCAAACCGAACACAGGGATGGAACGGTTCCGTGACAGTGGAATGGAATAGTTCCATTCCATTCCACCCCATTCCCAAACCGAACACACCCTTAGTTACGGGAGAGGAACATGGGTCACCGTGTTTCTGCCACAAGTGCTTGTTTCACATATTGCACGCTACGAGCAGCTTGTCCGTCTTAGCCTCAGTTAATTAATCAGCTGTTCGATGCTCTAAACTCTGCCTAGATGCATCATTACCTTGAAGAACCATGAATAAAACTCCAGTTGAATAGTCAAGGTCCAAGAACCGACAAATGGTCAAGGGATCATGCAGATATGCTCGATCGTCAGAATCTTGAATTGCTCAAACAAATGTGGTGCTAGCGAATATAATGCCTCCTGCCAATCATAGCACTGTGTTGCGTACAGTATTAGAAAAGAGCTAACTACATCGTACTTAAGAAAAGATTTGAAGTAAAATTTGGATGACACAGTACGTACGTACGTAACGTACATTTGTGCAGAGTTGCATGTGGTAGACAAAACCCTCTTCTTCCTTTCTGGTTAGTTACCACCTGCTACTCTGCTAGGTTAGCTGGTTTTGTCACGGATGATGGATGTATAAAATTAAGCATTTCGCTACTTTGTAGTCAGCAGGATTAATGTACAAACGCAAATACGTCCAAACCCTAACACCTGATGATGCATGTGTACTAACTCGAGCTAGCCTGCCGCCTGTCGGCGTGTCAACTAGAAAAGGGAGGTGGCTTTATTTTGCCATCCTCAGATTAGTCTGGTCCAGACTTGCACGCACAGACGCACGCTGAAACAAAGTGTGGTGCTCCAACCCAGATACTATCATCCTTTTCTTCGTGTCTGGAAAATATAAGTAACACGTACGGGCAATAATTCGACGGAGCTAGCTATATATAGCATCGTACAAATAAAAGGTTAGTGTTTTTATTAGTTAGGGCATCTTCAGTGGCTCGGCCCATTTTAAATATAAAAGTGTAATCCTTCAAAAAAAAAAAAGTGTCATGATATTGGTCTCGTTGCCTTATATGTTCTTTTCGGTCTGGGAGCAGCCTAGCGGCCAACACAAATATATTGATTTTCATATAATTCTCCGATAATACTACACAATTTACATAGTTATAAAACAGAAAAAAAGACACACAATATTCGAAGGACTTCAAACCCTAGCCCACTACATGTCGTCATCGGGAAGCTGAGTTAGGTCAACGAGCACGGACATCTCCCATTACCAGTTGGGTGCCGGCGCATCCATGGTGATCACCGGTGTAAGAAGGAGGAGCGGCTGCGGCAGGAGCATTCAACAACGTGGGCATGGGCGATATGGTGTGGCTGAGGCATGCAAGGCTAGCATGACTACATGATCCTCATATACACATGTCGGCATGACCGCACTGGCATAGCTAGGTTGTGGTCACGGCGGCTTCGGCTGTTGGGATACCAGGATTGCAAGCCTCTTCGCCTTCTCTTCGTCCATGTCGTCCGGCTGGACTGTGAGCTGGTCCAGAGTTCCATCCTCCTTGGACACATTAGCCATGTAGGTGAGGTAACCCAGGAAGTCGTCTGGATTTCCTGGCCCCGGATTTCCTCACCGAAGAAGAGCTCCCTCTTAGGCTTTGGCGACGCCTCCGCTGTCACAAGGACGCGGCTCGACACGCGGTTGCTTGGCTTCTTCAGGTTCACCAAGGAGGCCTAGGACATTCTTCTTCAGCTTTCTCCATGGAAACACCCTTTTACCCACGGTGTCTTGTGGAAGACGCCGACGAACGGGGAAGGCTTGGCTGAATTTGGCGGTGAAGTCGAAGCGTGCCATCACAGGAGAGGACGGGATTCACGCTGTGTTTCACCGCTAGGAGGCAGGGAGCGAACTTGCGCTGCAGCCGCGGCGCCGCAATTCGAACCTAAATTTAAGTCGTGAATGTATCAACGCTGACAATCCGATCACTATAGACACTTTGTTGGAGGTTTAAATATTTTGTGCCCGTGCGAACCGATACGAACTCTTTTAATCCGTTTGTGTTGGACCTTTGTACAAGGGCCAGCGTACCAGTTGCGCCAGTACAGTTATTTTAGTTTCACCACCGTCACATCACAGGATGGCCAGGCAGATTCCGATCGCGCCAGAACGGACGGACCGATGGGCGTACCCGGCAAAACAAGTGGCTGGGACGGGGCAAAGCACATGCTCTCCAGTCCAGATCTATCAGCCTGTACCTGGTGCCTGCGCAACGTGGACAACTGTAACTCCTGTCTACTCCTCCTACAATACACGCCCACCACTGCAACTGAGCTGCAGAGCATGGGAGAGAAAGAAAGCCAGGAATGGATCCATCGAGCTCCAGGTTTGACTGGACCGGGGCGCAAAGGGACAAGGGTGGGCTGGGGGTTAGCTGTAAGATCACAGGCGTGAGCTGTCTTCTTCCTCAAAGTTGCAAGCAATTGAGAGAGAGAGAGCACCCGTAATGCCGTAATCATCATCATATGGGGTTCCAAAGGCTCGTTAGCCAGCCCTGTGTGAGCAGATGGCAGTGCTGGCTTTGTTTTTCCAGATCGATCGGATTAGACAACCGATGGCCCGCCCGTGCATCTTGTAATGTAATCTTGTAATGTAATCTGCCCAAACTTTTGTGATCCTCTTTTATATGCATTGGAACCACGGCTAGTTGAGCTTTTGGGCGTCGGTTTCTCCACACACATGAACAAACGGAGGCTATACCACACCTTCTCCATCGATATTCTTTATTATTTTGTTTAACAAAAGTTTGATCAAGATCATACATAAAAAATTCGAAGCCACCCCGCAACAACACATATCCGACGATGAGTGAAAGTTGCCCCAATAGTCTTCTGCCCTAAAAACATGAAAATCCCTCGTCAACTAAGAAACATAAACATCACGTACCCCAAGACATCCTCTAAACGAAACATGAGTGCTCATCCGGTATAACAGACTCTTAACGAATACCTCATGCACACGCTACACAAGCCGTCACCTCCATCGAACAGCCGAGCAATATTCAGGGTAAATATCCGCATACACTTCGTCGCTCATGCCGTCAATGCCACCACGACGCCATAAAGCGCCACCTCCCTGCGCGAGTCCATCGTCACACGCAAGCTGCCGAGACCCGCTGCACCGTGCCACCGAGACTCATCATTGCAGATGGTAGATGACACGCCGCTCCACCTTGGTCTCTACGCAAGACACACGAGAAGACTGACACCCAACCACGAAGTCGTCTACATGTCCGTCTAGCCGATGAATGACTCCAAAGATGATGCCCCCATGGAGTTGACGACGTCGACATCACCATCATCTGATCCAGGAGGCACTACTAGGAAAAAGGCTACCACTAGAACACATGTTTTGGCTACTAGCAGCACACCAAGCGCCACTACTACCGCGCCACTCATAACAGATAGTAGTGGCGCACCTCAGGTGCCCACTGGTAAGCCCATGTTCCAGTGGTTCACCAGGTGGTGCGCCACTGCTATCTGCTTGGTGCGCCACTAGTAAAAAAGGTAGGTGCACCACTGGTAAAATTTTGAAATATGGATCTAGATCTGGCACTATTTTTTTTTGCTCATTTTTGTCTCTTTTTGTTTCTCGGTTTTCTAGCTGGCGGCCGGAGAGGAGAGTTGAGCCGGCAACCAGAGAGGATGGAGGGAGGGAGGAGGAGTAGGAGAAGAGTGGGATGGGGAAGGGTGGGTCGATGACCAAAAGGAGGAGGAAGGAGGGGGTGGCCGGAGAAGGAGAAGAGGAAGTAGGGGAAGAGGTGGCTAAGGGAGGAGGGGAGGAGGAGGTGGCAGGGCGCCGGAGAGGATGGAGGAGGAAGAGGACGGGGAGGGTACGGGGAGCTATGCCAGAGAATATGGTGGAGGAAAAATGAGAGGATGGGGGAGAGGAGGAAAGGAGGTGAAAGAACATCTCATGATCTCTGAGGTTTTGTGTGTTTGTTAACAACACCGGTGACAGTTTAACTATGTGCTAAGTGGTTTATAGGTATAGAAAAGATTCTACGGGTAAATCTCGTCCCATCCAAAAAGGAAGAAAAGAAGAACAAGATGGTGCCTGTCCATGGCCGGCACTGCCGGTGGTTCCTGGCCGGCACTGCCGGTGAGTGCTCCCCGGCACTGCCGGCGTTTCTGGACCGGCACTGCCGGCCTGTCCGTCGTCCTGCTGAAAAAGGAAAAGGGCCGGCACTGCCGGTGTTTCTGGCCCGGCACTGCCGGCCTGTCTGTCGACGTGCTGATGCAGAATCTGGCCGGCACCGCCGGGCGTCTCAAGGCCGGCACTCGCCGGCGATTCTCTTCCAACGGGCGGAAAAGTTGGTGGGGTATAAATACCCCCTCCACCTACCTTGGAATGGTGCTCAAACCCTAAGATCTTCATCCACCATTGCTCGAGCCACCAAGAACACCAAAATAGCCGGATCTCCTCCCTCAACCACCCAAATCCCTTGTGCTTTGGAGAATCGAAGGAGAAGACCCCGATCTACATCCTCACCGAAGCGTTTTTCATTTCCCCTCTTATGCTTGAGGGCCCCCTTGCTAGTGTTCCTATTTGGATCCCTAGTTGTTGTTGTTGATGTATGCTTGCCGATTTGTTGTGTTGTTACGGATTTGGGAGCCTCCAATTCAGTTGTGGATGTGTGCCCCAAGAACCTTGTAAAGGCCCGGTTTCCGCCTCGAGGAAATCCCTTAGTGGAAGTGGGCTAGGCCTTCGTGGCGTTGCTCACGGGAGATCCGAGTGAAGCCTTCGTGGCTGTTGGTTTGGCTTGCGTAGCAACCACACTCCTCCAAACGTAGACGTACCTTCTTGCAAAGGAAGGGAACTACGGGAATCATCTCCGTGTCAACGCGTGCTACACTCTCGGTTACCTCTATCCCACTCTATCTCCTATATATTGCGTAGCTATATCGTGCTTAGTTGATAACCTTGTCATATAGGTAAATTCACTTAGTTGCATAGAGAGTGAATTCGGTGTTCACATGGGTACGTGCGCACGGTCTAGCAATCGTTGGATCTACTTTGAGATTCGTTTCTGGCTCACGGCGGGCAAACGACGTGAATCCACTGTTGGCCGGCGCGCACTCCACCGCGCCTGTTCTACTGGCTTATGGAGAGAATAAAAAAAGTAGCATCTGGGCTGCTTCGCTTTGTGTCATGGGAGACGAGCTGCTTCCAACAGTGAGCGTGTGTGTGCACTGTAGATCGTCTCCCAACTCCGTAACATTACAGAGAAGATCAAGAATTATGGGTACAGCTGCCTAGCTTTCACAGTTTAGAACTTAAATCCTCGCGATTGGCAGCTGGACTAAACTTCATTCGCCGAGCAGTCGAGTGAGAGGCGGGAGCAGTGCGCAGAACAGAGCCCCAAACAAAGATACGGAAATCCACAAAACGAAATAAGGGGAGCGGAATTTAGGTAGATATGTGACAAATCTTCAAACGGGATTGGGGGAATCGTGGAACCAACACAGAAATATATGCCGCATCAGGGCATCAATCCTCCGCCGGCAATGGACGTCGCCAGAGAACCCAACGATACGGCAGCAGCAACGCCGGTAGCAACGTCGGAGAGCGCGGAGAGGTTCCCGAGGCTGGCGCTAACGCTGCCGTTGAGGCCGTACCCGGTGAGGTTGAGCAGGGTCACCTTCCCCTGGTAGCAGGAGACGCCGAGCCAGTCCTTGCAGGGGTCGTTCCCGGCCCAGGACTCGGCGAGCCGCTGCGGGAAGCCGACGTCGGCGAGGAAGGAGAGCAGCGCGGTGACCTCGGGCGCGGGCACGCCGCGCTGCAGAAGCCGTTGTGGGAGAAGCTGACGTTGGCTGTTGTCGTCGAGCCGGAGGTCGCGGTGAAGTCGTTGCCGTTGAGGTAGGCGTGGCGGAGCGCGGAGATGCCGGAGAGGGAGGGGAGGGGGCCCGACGGCGCCCGCCTCCTCTCTCGACGCATGCCTGGCGGCGGCCGCCTCTTGCCACGATGCATGCCTGATGGCGCCCACCTCCTCCCTCGACGCGTGCCCGGCGGTGGCCGGTAGCCTGGTAGCAGCCCCGATGCGCTTTTGTAGCAACGTCGGCCGCCATCGGAGCAAAGCCGCCCGCCCATGGTAGCATGTCCGGCCGACGCCGGTCGCCGATTAAGGTTGTCGGCCGGAAGTGCTTGAGGTGGAGGTTGAGTGCGCCGCCGCCAGTGACCTCGTGGAGGTGGAGGAACCCGGCGGCGCGAGGTGGATGTGGGTGTTCTTGCGAAAGGTAGAGGGAGATGAAGGAGGTGGTCGCCGTACAGGAGTATAGGGTAGCTGGATTTCGTGGTCGCCGGAGCCGCGGCCGCTCACGGTGCGGAAGGAGAAAAAAACGATGGGGAAGACGGTCTCAGAGTTCATCGCTCAAGAAATCTCCACGGCAGCGAGAGGATAGGGATAAAGGAGAGACTATCGCTGTCGGTTCAGTGGGCCCCGCCCATGTGCGTGCGCGAACTGCAGCGCGTGGCCAGAAGGAGCTGGACGATGGGAACAGTTTGATCAACAGGGGGATACACATCGTTTTCCTTTTTTTTAATCGTACTCTTCTGCTATGCATCATCCAAGGGGCAGGTTGTGACTAAATCATTGCATACGTGATCAGATGCATTTTAAACGGCGTTAGACACGTGTTGCGCAAAGAAGGCATGCTCACCTACCCATGTGATCACCAGGATTCATCCGTAGTTGCATATCTAGAGAATTTACCTTTGTGTCAAACCTAAATTGAAAAAGAACTAAAAATTGGTTAGCACCTATTCACCCCCCTCTAGGTGCGGCATACGATCCTTTCAATTGGTATCAGAGCCTCGGCTCTTATTTCGGGCTTAACCGCCTAAGAGTATGCCGGACGCGCCGCCTATGGAAGAGTACGATAAGTTGGTCATCATGGAGGAAATCAATTCGTTGATATCCTCCATGGACGCTCAAATGGAAAGCATGAGAAAATTGATTTCCGAGCTTTTGACTCCGGTCCCTCCTAAGGCTTCCGTCTTAGAGGTAAAGGACACGGGTGTGTTAGAAGAGGGAGGTGCTTCGGCACTACCCTCCTCTACCAAACCTGTGGAAGGTGATAACTTAAACACTATCAAATCTCCCATTGCATCTCCTAGTGGAACTAGTGGAGGTGAGAGCTACAATCGAGTAGCTCCACCTTTTCAATCTCCCGATATACCGGTTCCACATCCCCATTTGAACATTCGAGGCGACCCACCTAAGTTTTCCATTGAGAATTTCGATACTTGGCAATTTGAGTTTCGCTCTCATGTTTGCAAGTGCCTCCAATGAACTTTGGAGAATCATCTTGGAAGGCTTCAAGCCCTACAACCCCGACAAGTTGACTAGAAGAGAAGCGGTTGATAGTCAACTCAACAACACCGCCTTGCACATGATTCAAACTAGTGTGGGGACACAAGAGCTTCCTCGTGTTCGGAACTACACCACCGCCAAGGAAGCTTGGGATGGTTTGGCCGCTAGTTGCATGGGAAGTGAGAGCACGAGAAGGAACAAGTATAATGCTCTTCGGAATCAAGCCGAAGGATTCATGAGGCTACTCGGATGAAGATCATCAAGTCATGTATGGAAGACTCCTCATCGTTGCCGATGCCTTCCAGCTAGTGGTGCCACCCACATCACTGACTCTTGGATCAAGGAGAAGTACATTGAATGCATGATGCCTTTTGTTCCCATTGATGTCAAGACCCTTGTTGGGAGAGAATGCTATTCTTCTCTCTCATCTCAAGATGCCGTGCACGAGATGCAAGCCCTCAAGGTGCTCGAGCAAAACTCTCATGATTCTCGCAATCGTGCCATTGGTATGGCAAAAGGGAACAACCTAGCCTTGGTGGTCAACCCCGTTGAAGAAGTGTACCCTCAAGAACAATATAGGGCATCTTGGAGTATGTCCTATCCGGAAGATTTGGAATGCCACTATCATGATCACATGGCACTACAAGAAAGTTCTGATAGACAACGTCCCAAAATCGTCCACTAAGGGGTATTTTTCGTCGCCTATGGGCCTAACCCGATGATATGGGTTCTGTTGTCGAAACTGCGTCAGGCAAAGTCCTACGACGTTTTTTTTGGTCCGTCGCGTTTGGGCGCCCTTCCGCCACGGAAAATCGGACCGTTGCGCAAGTGTTTTCGGGAGCCCGTTGACTGCTGACGTCATGCAAACTAACACGTGGCAGACGCCGTTAACTGGCAGTTAACGGCGTTAACCGGCTGAAACCCCGTGGTAGATGGTAGGCCCACACGAGGCCTGCCACGTCTTAAGCGGGCCGGGCCAGATGACATAGTTTGACCGGTCAACTATATAGCTGGGCCGGTCCATTAGTTACGTGGGCCGGGCCTAACCTCTAAGGTTGACTGGTCAAAACTTAAATGGGCCGGCCCATTTAACATGTGGGGTCCACCTTACAGCAACTGGGCCGGCCCAAGACGCAAGTGGGCCGGGCCAAAAACACAGGTGGGCCCCCTTTCCTGTTAAAGGGCCGTCCCATTTAGTGTGTGGGGTCCACCATATAGCAAGTGGGCCGGCCCAACAAGCTAGTGGGCCGGGCCAAAAACACAGGCGGGTCCCACTTTCCAGTTAAAGGGTCGGCCCATTTAGTATGTGGGGTCCACCATATAGCATGTGGGCCGGCCCAACAAGATAGTGGGCCGGGCCAAAAAACACAGGTGGGTCCCACTTTCCAGTTAAAGGGCCGGCCCATTTAGTATGTGGGGTCCATCATATAGCAAGTGGGCTGGCCCACCAAGATAGTGGGCCGGGCCAAAAACACAGGTGGGTCCCACATTCCTGTTAATGGGCCGGCCCATTTGATATGTGGGGTCCACCATATAGCAAGTGGGCTGGCCCGACAAGATAGTGGGCCGGGCCAAAACACAGGTGGGTCCCACTTTCCTGTTAAAGGGCCGGCCCATTTAGTATGTGGGGTCCACCATATAGCAAGTGGGCCGGCCCAACAAGATAGTGGGCCGGTCCAAAAACACATGTGGGTCCCACTTTCATTTTAAAGGGCCGGCCCATTTAGTATGTGGGGTCCACCACAAAAGCAAATGGGCTGGCCCAACTAATTAGTGGGCCGCCCGGCTGAGGGCGGGGTCCTCCATAAAGCAAGTGGGCCAGCCTAATTAGAGTATGGGGTCCACCGTAAATCAAATGGGCTGGCCCAATAAGTAAGTGGGCCAGCCCGTTTAGTTGCTGTTTATATGCCGGCATAATATGCGCTTTGGGATTTTGCGGGCAGGCACATATGTGATTTCGCTTAATTGGGCCGTTTAAGGGATGGGAATTCGTGATTTAGATACCGAGAATATTTACGCAACGATTGATTTCATTTGGATAGCCTCACTTACCACAAGCACCAAATAAAAAATGCGCGAAAGAACTATAAAAACTAACTAAATATTACATCACCGCAAGGCATTGAAAAAATATTACGTAACCCGGAGAAATTGAATGGTAATTAAACCTAGCAATACAATGAAGCGGTCCAAGCAATCTTTTAAGTTGTCCATGCAGCACCTATATCTGAAACAAAGACATTACAAGTTAAGACAGCAACAATGGAAAGGCAAAGACACTACAATATTGTTTGGCAAAGAATTTGGAACTCATCATTTCGTCGTTATAACAAGATCATTGTAATGCGCACAATAAGCAAACAAAGAGTGCATGCCGCATACCAACATCCAATATAACAGAGCATGTTAGAATGAAACAGCAGACTTACTACTGTCGAGTCCCATGCAAACCAACATGTTCAGGGAGTACAAAATTGGCATGAACAACATAGTAGCACTACAAGAAAAGTTGCCATGGCCGACGAAGTTGAAGTCGCGCCGTGGTTGCTGGTGTACCATGGCCGACGATTTTTGGTCCCTCCGTGGTTCATGTCAAAACTTTTTTTTTCTCGTTTTTGAGGCCACCTAGCCCGACGAAAGCGGCCAAAACGTCGCGTATGGTGGCCCGGGACGTGGTGCATCTCGAAATCTCGGGTTCGCCGGCCGAGTCAACGCAAATCCGCACCGCCGAGGGATGTAGGGCCCGGATGGCAGCCTCTCCGGCATTGTTTTTTTTCTAGATCGCGCCATCTCGTTCAACGTTCTCCGATCGAGCCGTTTACGATGCGGGATCATGGGTCCC
>NC_061509.1:99736177-99769506 GCF_022539505.1 Lolium rigidum | reverse complement strand
CCTAACGAATGATGGTTACAGTATCAAGCAAGCCTTAGCCATATGCACAAATGAGAGATTGTGCTGTTGTGCGTGCGATCAATGTTTGAAGTGTCCCATAGTGGCAATGTGATCTGTGCTTACATTTCATCCACCAACAAACTTATATGATACATTGCATGTTTGCCTGCTTCCTTCCTGTTTGTTTAGGGTCCCCTACCTACTCACCACACACATCCTGCTGTATTTCACTATCTCTTCGCCGAACTAGTGCACCTATACATCCGACAAGTGTATTAGGTGTGTTGGGGACACAAGAGACTTCTTGCTTTGTGTTTGCGGGGTTGCTTGAGAGGGATATCTTTGACCTCTTCCTCCCCGAGTTCGATAAACCTTGGGTGATCCACTTAAGGGAAAACTTGCTGCTGTTCTACAAATCTCTGCTCTTGGAGGCCCAACACTTGTCTACAAGAATAGAAGCACCCGTAGACATCAAGCTATTTTCTGGCGCCGTTGCCGGGGAGGAAAGGTAAAAGGTACTCACACTCCGGATCTCGGCTACTAAGCTATTTTCGACGCCGTTGTAGGTACTCAAAGCTATTTCCTTTAGATCCTGCAATTGCATCTTTTGGTTTCTTGTTTACACTAGTTAGGCATAATGGAAAGTAACAATGAGCTTCTTATTCTATTTCCTGAGTTAAGACATGGATTGTTTGATGCGAAAATTAAAAAACCTATGGAATCTTATTGGCATGCTAGTAGCAATGATATTAGTATGAACGCTTTGAACACCATTGTTGTTAATGATATGGAAAATTCTAAGCTTGGGAATGCTAGTTTTGATGAGCATGAAATTTTTAGTCCCCCAAGCATTGAGGAGAAAATTTTCTTTGATGATACTTTGCCTCCTATTTATGATGATTATAATGATAGTGGTCTTTTGGTGCCGCCTACTATGGAGAGTAAATTTTATTATGATTATACTATGCCTCCTACACTTGTTGAATTTGCTCCTACTACAACTAATAAAATTGATTATGCTTATGTGGAGAGTAATAATTTTATGCATATGGCTCATGACAAGAATGTTGTATGTGATAGTTATATTGTTGAGTTTGTTCATGATGCTATTGAAAGTTATTATGAGAGAGGGAAACATGGTTATATGCATCTTAATAATATTAAGTTTCCCCTCTTTATGTTGAGAATCTTGAAATTGCGCTTGTGTTGCTTTTCTATGCTTGCCACTTTGTTCTTCATGAACTTATTTGTATACAAGATTCCTTTTCATAGGAAGTGGGTTAGGCTTAAATGTGTTTTAAATTTGCTTCTTGATGCTCTCTTTTGCTTCAACTCTCATCCTTATGAGAGCATTATCATTAAAACTGCTGAGCCCATCTTAATGGCTATAAAGAAAGAACTTCTTGGGAGATAACCCATGTGTTTATTTTACTACAGCACTTTTGTTTTATATTTGAGTCTTGGAAGTTGTTTACTACTGTAGCAACCTCTCCTTATCATGTTTTTGTGCCAAGTAAAGTCTCTATGGTGAAGTTGGTACTAGATTTGGATTACTGCACAGAAACAGATTTGTTGTCTGTCACGAATTTGAGCAGAAGTCTCTGTAAAAAAATCAAAAAAATCTGCAAATTTACGTGTGTGATCCTCAGATATGTACGCAACTTTCATTAGTTTTGAGTTTTTCCATTTGAGCAAGTTAAGTGCCCCTTACAGATGCATCTTTACGGACTGTTCTGTTTTTGACAGATTCTGTGTTTTATTTCGCATTGCCGCTTTTGCTATGTTGAATGAGTTTCTTTGTTCCATTAACTTTCAGAAGCTTTGTGCAATGTCCATAAGTGTTAAGAATGATTGTGTCACCTCTGAACATGTGAATTTTTGATTATGCGCTAACCCTCTAATGAGTTTGCTTGAAGTTTGTTGTGGAGGAAGTTTTCAAGGGTCAAGAGAGGAGGATGATATATGATCAAGAAGAGTGAAAAGTCTAAGCTTGGGGATGCCCCGGTGGTTCATCCCTGCATATTTTAAGAAGACTCAAGCATCTAAGCTTGTGGATGCCCAAGGCATCCCCTTCTTCATCGACAACTTATCAGGTCATTTCTAGTGAAACTATATTTTTATTCAGTCACATCTTATGTATTTTACTTGGAGCGTCTGTGTGCTTTTATTTTCGTTTTGTTATTTTCATTCTCTGAATAAATTCATGCTTATGTGTGGGAGAGAGACACGCTCCGCTTTTTCATATGAACACATGTGTTCTTAGCTTTTAATGTTCATGGCGAAGGTTGAAACTGCTTCGTTAATTGTTATATGGTTGGAAACGGGAAATGCTACATGTAGTAATTGGTAGAATGTCTTGAATAATTTGATACTTGGCAATTGTTGTGCTCATGTTTAAGCTCTTGCATCATATAATTTGCACCTATTAATGAAGAAATACATAGAGCTTGCTAAAATTTGGTTTGCATAATTGGTCTCTCTAAGGTCTAGATAATTTCTAGTATTGGGTTGAACAACAAGGAAGACGGTGTAAAGTCTTATAATGTTTACAATATGTCTTTTATGTGAGTTTTGCTGCACCGGTTCATCCTTGTGTTTGTTTCGAATAACCTTGCTAGCCTAAGCCTTGTATCGAGAGGGAATACTTCTCATGCATCCAAATCCTTGAGCCAACCACTATGCCATTTGTGTCCACCATACCTACCTACTACATGGTATTTCTCCGCCATTCCAAAGTAAATTGCTTGAGTGCTACCTTTAAACAATTCAAAAGGTATTACCTCTTATTTGTGTCAATGTTTTATAGCTCATGATGAAGTATGTGGTGTTTATCTTTCAATCTTGTTGGGCAACTTTCACCAATGGACTAGTGGCTTCATCCGCTTATCCAATAATCTTGCAAAAAGAGCTTGCAATGGGATTCCCAGTCCCAAATTAATTAACAAAAATAGACACTCCTCCATGGTATGTGATTGTTGGACGACACCCGAAGGATTCGGTTAGCCATGGCTTGAGAAAGCAAAGGTGAGGAGGAGTGTCATCATAATAAAACTAAAATAAAAAAGGCACTCCTTCATGGTATGAGATTGTTGGCAGGCACCCGAGGATTCGGTTAGCCATGGTTTGTGAAAGAAAGGTTGGAAGGAGTGCCACCCAAAAATAAAATAAAATGGGAGCCGCTCTTTGAAGGTTTGTCTGGCAAGGGGGTTAGAGTACCCGCTACCATTCGTTGACAACAACAAACACCTCTCAAAACTTTATTTTTATGCTCTCTTTATGTTTTCAAAATAAAAGCTCTAGCACAAATATAGCAATCGATGCTTCCCTCGTCGAAGGGACATTCTTTTACTTTTATGTTGAGTCAGTTCACCTATCTCTCTCCACCACAAAGAGCAAACACTTGTGTGAACTGTGCATTGATTCCTACATACTTGCATATTGCACTTGTTATATTACTTTACATTGATAATATCCATTAGATATACATGTTATAAGTTGAAAGCAACCGCTGAAACTTAATCTTCCTTTGTGTTGCTTCAATACCTCTATTTTGAATTATTGCTTTACGAGCTAACTCTTATGCAAGTCTTATTGATGCTTGCCTTGAAAGTACTATTCATGAAAAATCTTTGCTTTATGATTCATTTGTTTACTCATGTCATTACCATTGTTTTTGATCGCTGCATTCATTACATATGCTTACAATAGTATGATCAAGGTTATGATGGCATGTCACTTAAGAAATTATCACTGTTATCGTTTACCTACTCGAGGACGAGTAGGAACTAAGCTTGGGGATGCTGATACGTCTCCAACGTATCTATAATTTCTTATGTTCCAAGATACTTTATTGATGATATCTACATGTTTTATGCATACTTTATGTCATATTTATGCGTTTTCCGGAACTAACCTATTGACGAGATGCCGAAGTGCCAGTCCTGTTTTCTGCTGTTTTTGGTTTCAGAAATCCTAGTAAGGAAATATTCTCGGAATCGGACGAAATCAACGCCCAGTACCCTATTTTCACCGGAAGCTTCCAGAACACCCGAGAGAGGCCAGAGGGGGGCCACAGGCCCACCAGACAACACCCCGGCGCGGCCCAGGGGGGGGCGCGCCCCCCTGTTGTGTTGTCGCCTCGTTGACCTTCTGACGCCGCCTCTTCGCCTATATAAAGGTCTCTGACCTAAAACCCCGACACGAATAAGCCACGGTACGAGAAAAGTTCCAGAGCCGCCGCCATCGCGAAGCCAAGATCTGGGGGACATGAGTCTCTGTTCCGGCACGCCGCCGGGACAGGGAAGTGCCTCCGGAAGGCTCCTCCATCGACACCACCACCATCTTCATCACCGCTGCTGTCTCCCATGAGGAGGGAGTAGTTCTCCATCGAGGCTAAGGGCTGTACCGGTAGCTATGTGGTTAATCTCTCTCCTATGTACTTCAATACAATAATCTCATGAGCTGCCTTACATGATTGAGATTCATATGATGATGCTTGTAATCTAGATGTCATTATGCTAGTCAAGTGGATTTTACTTATGCGATCTCCGGAGACTCCTTGTCCCACGTGTGTAAAGGTGACAGTGTGTGCACCGTGTGGGTCTCTTAGGCTATATTTCACAGAATACTTATTCACTGTTATGAATGGCATAGTGAAGTGCTTATTTATATCCCTTTATGATTACAATGTGCTTTGTATCGCTACTAGTCTATGTGCTACTCATGTGATGTTATTAAAGTAGTCTATTCCTCCTGCATGGTGTAATGGTGACAGTGTGTGCATCGTGTAGTTCTTGTCGTAGATTATGATCATAATCTCTTGTAGGTTATGGAGTTGATTATCGCTATGATAGTATTGATGTGATTTATTCCCCCTTCATAGTGTAAAGGTGACAGTGTGTATGCTATGTTAGTACTCGATCTATTTTGCAAAGGTGACAGTGTGGAGGCCCAACACTGTCTACAAGAATAGAAGCACCCGTAGACATCACTCCTCAATATCAACTCTAGCTGAAACATTATCCCTTGACTTGCCTAGTATGTTGCAGCAGGTGTTAAGGAATGCCTCCCCGCAATTCTTTTCGGTGTGCATCATATCAATATTATGGGGAAGTTCAAGGTCCTTGTAATACTCGAGCTCTGTTATGCCTGCTATGTGAGTCCAGTTGTGCGTTATACCATATCCCTCAAATTGATGGCCGGGTTCCTTACTAGGCTTGAGAGCACGTAGCTCAGCATCAACAGTTGCACCATCGAACTTTGGTATTTCTTTATGTTCAAGCACAACTACACCTTTCGTGAATTTCTTCTTGTCAGATCTAAACCGATGCCCAGGTCTGAGGAACTTGCGGTGTTTGTCAAAGGCAACATATTTGTGTCCAGCTTTTAGGTACCTGAATTCTAGTTCGTGCCTGCACACTGGGCATGGAAACTTACCAGCTGTACTATGCCCACAGAATAGGGCGTAGCCGGGTAGGTCATGCATCGAATAGTGGAACCAAACTTTCATGATGAAGTTTCTCTTTGATGCTCGGTGGTATGTCAGAATTTCGGCAGCACCTCCCCGCTACTCTCCCGATACACGTCTCGGCAAAAAGCCGAGAGGATGTGCATCCGGAGAACAACAGGGAGGCGCTGACGAAATCCTGTCTCGCACCCGAGCAGAACGTGGAAAACGTACCCAACTACGGGTCCGGCGACTGTCCCGTAAATTCCACAAGCGTTACGGTTCAAAATATGCTGACCACTAATGCATATTTATCCGCGTAACGCTTGCGGACGGGAATTGACACCTAGGTTACGTGACTTGACGGAGCAATTAAATCTAATGACATAAAAAATGCGGAGGGGGAGTCGGCAATTCAGCTCACCCTCGGCTTTAGAGGAAGTAGTCGAACAACCGGCAATGTCGACGGTCGTAGAGATGCGCCGCAAGATCCGGGGTCGTCACGCGGGGTGCTCACTACGGGACCTAGTTAAAATAATAAAAATTTGTCAATGCAAATTCATCGCTAAATAGATTTCATTTTCAATTTCAATTAGCATTTCAATTTCAATTTCATTTTGCATTTCAATTTTATTTTCAATTAGCATTTCAATTTCATTTTCAATTAGCATTTCAATTTCAATTTCATTTAGCATTTCAATTTTATTTTCAATTAGCATTTCAATTTCTTTTTCAACTAGCATTTCAATTTCAATTAGCATTTCAATTTCATTTTCCATTTCAATTTTCCCTAACTATTAACTACTCAATAACTAACTAACTACCAAATAGACAAAAAATAAAAATAAAAAGAAGAAAAATTACCTTCAATGTTCCATGCATGGAACCGGCCAGGGCGAGGCGGGCAGGGGCACCGGAGGAGAGGGGGGGCGGGGCGAGGCGGCGCTACAGGCGCGGCGGAGGCGAGGGGGGTCGGGGCGGGGCGGCTGCAGGCGCGGCGGGTCGGCTGCCGACGCGGCGGAGGCGAAGGCGGTCGGGCGTCGGCGGGTGGTGGCGGAGGAAGAGGGCGGCCGGGCGTTGGCCGGGCGTCGGCGGGTGGTGGCGGAGGCGAGGGCGGCCGGGCGTCGGCGGGTGGTGGCGGAGGCGAGGGCGGCCGGGCGTGGCGGCCGGGAGAGACGGCGGCGGCGCGGGGGTGGGGATGAGGTGTGACTGAGTGGCGGATGAGGTGGTCGGGTGATACGTCTCCGTGTTACCCTCCAAAACCCACCGACGGGCAATGGCTAAGCAACACGAAGAGCCGGGAGGCTCCCAAGGCCGCTTAGTGGACCCTGGCACCTCGCGTCGTCTGATGTCTACGGGTGCTTCTATTCTTGTAGACAGTGTTGGGCCTCCAAGAGCAGAGGTTTGTAGAACAGCAGCAAGTTTCCCTTAAGTGGATTACCCAAGGTTTATCGAACTCAGGGAGGAAGAGGTCAAAGATATCCCTCTCATGCAACCCCGCAACCACAAAGCAAGAAGTCTCTTGTGTCCCCAACACACCTAATAGGTGTACTAGTTCGGCGAAGAGATAGTGAAATACAAGTGGTATGAATGAATATGAGCAGTAGTACGGCGCCGTAAAATAGCTTATCGGCGTGCGATTGATGGTAGTAATATTGTAGGAAGTAAACATGCAGTAGTAACGCAGCAAGTAGTAACGCAAAGAAACAAGAAACAAGCAGCGATAGCGATATTTAGGAACAAGGCCTAGGGATTAGACTTTCACTAGTGGACACTCTCAACATTGATCACATAACAGAATAGATAAATGCATACTCTACACTCTCTTGTTGGATGATGAACACATTGCGTAGGATTACACGAACCCTCAATGCCGGAGTTAACAAGCTCCACAATTCAATGTTCATATTTAAATAACCTTAGAGTGCATGAAAGATCGACACGACTAAACCAAGTACTAACATAGCATGCACACTCGTCACCTTCATGCTTATGTAGGAGGAATAATACACATCAATACTATCATAGCAATAGTTAACTTCGCAATCTACAAGAGATCATGATCATAGCATAAACCAAGTACTAACACGGATGCACACACCGTCACCATTACATCGTGCGGGAGGAATAAAACTACTTTAATAACATTGCTAGAGTAGCACATAGATAAATTGTGATACAAAACACATTGCAATCATAAAGAGATATAAATAAGCACTTCACTATGCCATTCATAACAATGAATAAGTATTCTCGTGAAATATAGCCTAAGAGACCCACACGGTGCACACACTTGTCACCTTTACACACGTGGGACAAGGAGTCTCCGGAGATCACATAAGTAAAACTCACTTGACTAGCACAATGACATCTAGATTACAAGCATCATCATATGAATCTCAATCATGTAAGGCAGCTCATGAGATTATTGTATTGAAGTACATAGGAGAGAGATGAACCACATAGCTACCGGTATAGCCCCGAGCCTCGATGGAGAACTACTCCCTCTTCATGGGAGCAGCAGTGTTGATGACGGTGGCGGTGGAGATGGCAGCGGTGTCGATGGAGAAGCCTTCCGGGGGCACTTCCCCGTCCGGTAGGGTGCCAGAACAGAGACTCCTGTCCCCCAGATCTTGGCTTCGCGATGGCGGCGGCTCTGGAAGGTTTCGCGTACCGTGGCTTCCTCCGTAAGGGTTTTCGATGCAGGGGCTTTTTATAGGCGAAGAGGCGGCGCAGGAGGGTCGAAGGGGTGCCCACACCATAGGGTGGCGCGGGCCCCCCCTGGCCGCGCCGGCCTGTGGTTTGGTGGGCCTGTGCCCCCCTCCGGCGGTTCTCGTGTGTTCTGGATGCTTCCGGGAAAAATAGGAACCTGGGCGTTGATTTCGTCCGATTCCGAGAATATTTCGTTACTAGGATGTCTGAAACCAAAAACAGCAGAAAACAGGAACTGGCACTTCGGCATCTTGTTAATAGGTTAGTTCCATAAAATGCACGAATATGACATAAAGTGTGCATAAAACATGTAGGTATCATCAATAAAGTAGCATGGAACATAAGAAATTATCGATACGTTGGAGACGTATCAGCATCCCCAAGCTTAGTTCTGCTCGTCCCGAGCAGGTAAAACGATAACAAAGATAATTTCTGAAGTGACATGCCATCATAACCTTGATCATACTATTGTAAGCATATGTAATGAATGCAGCGATCAAAACAATGGTAATGACATGAGTAAACGAATGAATCATAAAGCAAAGACTTTTCATGAATAGTACTTTCAAGACAAGGATCAATAAGTCTTGCATAAGAGTTAACTCATAAAGCAATAATTCAAAGTAGAGGTATTGAAGCAACACAATGGAAGATTAAGTTTCAGCGGTTGCTTTCAACTCGTAACATGTATATCTCATGGATAGTTGTCAACATAAAGTAATATAACAAGTGCAATATGCAAGTATGTAGGAATCAATGCACAGTTCACACAAGTGTTTGCTTCTTAAGGTGGAGAGAGATAGGTAAACTGACTCAACATAAAAGTAAAAGAATGGTCCTTCAAAGAGGAAAGCATCGATTGCTATATTTGTGCTAGAGCTTTGGTTTTGAAAACATAAAGAGAGCATAAAAGTAAAGTTTTGAGAGGTGTTTGTTGTTGTCAACGAATGGTAGTGGGCACTCTAACTACCTCATCAACCAGACTTTCAAGAGCGGCTCCCATGAAGGACGTTATCTCTACCAAGCAAGGTAGATCATCCCTCTTCTCTTTTGTTTACACATGTACTTTAGTTTAGTTTTTCTTTATTTATGGATGACACTCCTCCCAACCTTTTGCTTACACAAGCCATGGCTAACCGAATCCTCGGGTGCCTTCCAACATTCACATACCATGGAGGAGTGTCTATTTGCAAAATTAAGTTGCTTACTGATGAATCGGAGCAAAACATGTGAAGAGAATTATTAATGAAAGTTAATTAATTGGGGCTGGGAACCCCATTGCCAGCTCTTTTTGCAAAATTATTGGATAAGCGGATGTGCCACTAGTCCATTGTGAAAGTCTTGTCAAAAGTAAATGACAAGATCGAAAGATAAAACACCACATACTTCCTCATGAGCTATAAAACATTGACACAAATAAGAGGTGATAAATTTTGAATTTTTTAAAGGTAGCACTCAAGCAATTTACTTTGGAATGGCGGAGAAATACCATGTAGTAGGTAGGTATGGTGGACACAAATGGCATAGTGGTTGGCTCAAGGATTTTGGATGCATGAGAAGTATTCCCTCTCGATACAAGGTTTTAGGCTAGCAAGGTTGTTTGAAGCAAACTCAAGGATGAACCGGTGCAGCAAAACTCACATAAAAGACATATTGTAAACATTATAAGACTCTACACCGTCTTCCTTGTTGTTCAAAACTCAATACTAGATATTATCTAGACCTTAGAGAGACCAAATATGCAAATCAGATTTTAGCAAGCTCTATGTATTTCTTCATTAATGGGTGCAAAGCATATGATGCAAGAGCTTAAACATGAGCACAACAATTGCCAAGTATCACATTATCCAAGACATTTTACCAATTACTACATGTAGCATTTTCTGTTCCAACCATATAACAATTTAACGAAGAGGAAACTTCGCCATGAATATTATGAGCTAAGAACACATGTGTTCATACGAACCAGCGGAGCGTGTCTCTCTCCCACACAAGGATGAACTTATTCAGAGAATGAAAATAACAAAATAAAAATAAAAGCACACACAGACGCTCCAAGTAAAGTACATAAGATGTGACCGAATAAAAATATAGTTTCAAGAGAAGGAACATGATACTTTGTCGATGAAGAAGGGGATGCCTTGGGCATCCCCAAGCTTAGACGCTTGAGTCTTCTTAGAATATGCAGGGGTGAACCACGGGGGCATCCCCAAGCTTAGAGCTTTCACTCCTCTTGATCATAGTATATCATACTCCTCTCTTGACCCTTGAAAACTTCATTCACACCAAACTTCAAGCAAACTCATTAGAGGGTTAGTGCATAATAAAAAATTCACATGTTCAGAGGTGACACAATCATTCTTAACACTTCTGGACATTGCACATAACTTCTGAAAGTTAATGGAACAAAGAAACTCATTCAACTTAACAAAAGCGGCAATGTGAAATAAAAGGCAGAATCTGTCAAAAACAGAACAGTCCGTAAAGACGAATTTTAAAATGGCACCAGACTTGCTCAAATGGAAAAACTCAAAACTAATGAAAGTTGCGTACATATCTGAGGAACACGCACGTAAATTGGCATATTTTTCTGACTTACCTACAGAGAAAACAGCCCAGATTCGTGACAGATAGAAATCTGTTTCTGCGCAGAAATCCAAATCTAGTATCAACCTTCGATTAGAGGCTTCACTTGGCACAACAAATCACAAAACTAAGATAAGAAGAGGTTGCTACAGTAGTAAACAACTTCCAAGACTCAACAAAACAAAAAGGGATTTCTATTTTCGTGCCCCTGCTTCGTTAGTTGTACTCAGTTTTCCCCAGCTCGTTAGTTTTTCCTCAGTTTTCCCCTCCCTCTAGTTTGAAACCCATCGAAGACGCGGGTTGCCGTCAGGTCGGAGGCCTTACCGTTACCGTGAGGTCAGTTCCTCGCTGACCGTCTCGTGCTGACGGGTGGATCCATCTACCGCCGACGCGTGGGCCGTTTTATTTATCGATTGTATACGCGGTGCTGCCAATGACAAATGGGGCCGCTCTATGGGGCTGCCGCAGCCAATGACCGGTGGGTCGTCTATTTATTTATAGAAAATTATATATTGCCGCTCTGTGGGGCCTCCGCAGTCAATGACCGCTGTGGTCGTCTATTTTATTTAGAGAATATAATATAGAGCCGCTCCGTAGGGGCCGCCTCAGCCCATGGCGAGTGACTATTTTCGCAGCTTAATCTAAAGTGACTTTTATGCTAAACATTGTGCATCCCGGCGTTGACCTAGCAAGGTGGCGGCGAGGATGTGGTGCTCGAATAATAGTGGAAATGCGATATTATTTTTTACATGCATAATATATAGAAAATAGCTAGATCTCTAAATCGATGCATATGAAGCTACATATATATTCTTGGTCATGATCCCCTTAATTATCTAAAGGGGATGGATGCATGGCTTCACGTCGTCGTCGCTTTCATCATCGGTATCTTCGTCGTCTGAGTAGTAGTACCTCCTGCACATTGTTCCGTCAAACACCTTCACTGTGAGCACATCATCGCCTTCATATTTGAAGTGTACGAACCAGCCGAAATCTACACCGTGCGCGATGGCGAATTTCTCCCAACCCTTGTCGAGGTACATCCGGCCTTGTCCGTCAAATAGGACCTCCACGGTCCAGAGACGAGGACCGCAGTCAGCTGCTCGCAGATACACCTTAGCTGGCTCCTTGCCGTCAAGATAGTCCGCAAATTATTTTGGGAGTTCTCGCAAAGAGATCGAGCGCCGATCGTTTGAAATTAGGGAACCCTTGAAATTAAAGGTTTTTTAGAACATGCCCATAATTAATCACATGCATCATATATGTGGGAACGCGTACGTACCTTCTTGACCAAAGGGTCTTCATAGACGACGATGAAGAACTCCTCTATGATCAATGGCAGTGTTGACGGTGGTGGTGGCAATGATGATGATCCACTTCCCATTCCCCTTCCCCTTCCCCTTCCCCTTCCGGTCCGCGTCCGAGACGTGGAAGCCATGTCAATGGATAAAGTGTATGTGAACGAAGAAGAGAGAGGCAGAACCTATTGACACAAGGGATGGCCGTGTGGGTGTTTATAAGGGAGAGATGACCGTTGTAGGGGTTTACACAATAAAATAAGGAGGAGATGACCGTTGTGGGGGTTTATACACAATAAATTAAGGAGGAGACGACCGTTGTGGGGGTATATATCTCAACAAAAAAAGTAATGCGGACTATGTTGACTAGTTTATCATTTTACCGTGAAAAGTAATGCCTAAGACTACTCATAGTGGGAGTAACTTGGGTAGTAACATAGAGCTACATGCAACGCCAACTAAGCAATTTGATGACATGGCACATCATTAATTGAGGAAAGAGAGCATTGTGGTAACTAGCTATGTTACCATAACATCACATTTTCCAAGATTAGATGAGTCTACAACCTAATTAATATGGCTTTGCATGACACTACACATATGTTACTTCCCACTATGAAGGTAGTAACATAGAGTAGTAACATGTGCATGTTACTACTCTATGTTACTCTCCACTATGACTAGTCTAAAAGAAAAGTAATGGCTACAAGAAATCGGTGATGGTTTATCGTTTTTGCGTGAAAAGTAATGGGTACAAGAAATGGGTGATGGTGTATCATTTTTTGCGTGAAAAGTAATGGCTACAACAAAATCGGTGATGGTTTATCGTTTTTTGCGTGGAAGGTAATGGGTACAAGAAATGGGTGATGGTGTATCATTTTTTGCGTGATAAGTAATGGGTCCAAGAAATGGGTGATGGTGTATCATATTTTTGCGTGATAAGTAATGGCTACAACAAAATCGGTGATGGTTTATCGTTTTTTGCGTTGAAAGTAATGGCTACAAGAAATGGGTGATGGTGTATCATTTTTTGCGTGAAAAGTAATGGCTACAACAAAATCGGTGATGGTTATCATTTTTTGCGTGAAAAGTAATGGCTACAAGAAATGGGTGATGGTGTATCATTGTTTGCGTGAAAAGTAATGGCTACAACAAATCGGTGATGGTTTATCATTTTTTGCGTGAAAAGTAATGCCTAAAAAGAGTTTATAATTTAGCTCGTGAAAAATAATGCGGAAAACCAAACTTTAGCGTACTAGGTAACCGCCCTTTCGCATACATAGAGTGTGGAAGCTAACCGACGACAGAGAGAGAGAGGGTGGTGGCCCCGACCAGAGAGAGAGATAGGGGTTATCCTGCCCGTTAGATCATACGATCAACGGTCGGCGGGCAAGATCCGCGTGACATGGGCTAGACCAATCAGGGCAATGTTGGGCGTCTGTGAGAGTTTGTGAAGGGAGAGGGCAAAGCTGAGTAGTATCAAGAAACCAAGGGCAAGTGAGTAGTAAACGAGACTAAGGGATTCAAATATGAGATTTAAAAAATGGAAAATGCGTGTTTTGTACAATGAAACCCATCTTGGCCTACCTCAAACTATTTGCAATACCAATATACATCAAAGGTGAGAATTGTGGCCTCATTTAGACAAAGTATGTTTTGGGGAAAGCTGTTTTGGGTAGGGCTTATTATGGAAAACCATGCACCTTCATAGCTACTAGGTGATTTGAGAAGTGGCAATTTGTGGTGAAACTTGATTTATCTATGATTTATCTATGATTTATCTATGATTTGAGAAGTGGCAATTTGTGGTAAAGACTCCATGAGTAAGTGCCACTCTTTTTCGGATTTTTTTGCACATTAAATAACTCATTTAACTAGTTAATCCCATTTGTTGACTCTCCGTTGACCAGCCACTTGAGGGTAAAACTGAGTATATTGCACTAGCCGTATTAGCACTCGAGGAGAAAACTGAGCACACAAAAAATGCTAGTATATGACTCGAGGGTATACCCGAGTATATCTAAATTTCCAGGGTTAGACTCGAGGACGCGTGTTGCGGTGCGTAAGTGGAAGACGTGCCATTGTTGACGCGTGTCGCGGTGCGTACGTGCAAATAGTGGACGCGTAGGACGCGGGTCGCATTTAGGACGCGTAAGCCCCTCCCTCCCTCCCTCTCGCACACAGTCGTCTCATTCTCGCTCACGCACGAAACCACCCCTCTCACGTCCCATCAACTTCTCCAAATCGAAAAAACCCCAACCGCCGTACGCACGCTACCCCTGCCGGCGATGGAGAAGAAGAATGCGCCGGCGGCCGCCGCCTCCGAGCCCGTCGCCTCCGAGCCCGCCGCCTCCGCGCCCGTCGCCGCCGAGCCGGTCGCCGCCGAGCCCGTCGCCGCCGAGCCGGCCGCCGCCGAGCCCGTCGCCGCCGAGCCGGTCGCCGCCGAGCGCGTCGCCTCCGAGGGCGGCGCATCCAAGCGCGGCTCCTCCGTGAACTCGGGCCTCTCTCTCGGCTGATGGACCACTTCACCGGATCGGCGAATGCTTGCCGGCGAACGAGGAGTACGCCGACACCTACTCTGCCATGAGGCAAGTCTGTAGAAATTGGCGCTCAGGTTTGCTTGAGCCCGACGTGCACCTGGACGAATGGATCATGCTACACCACGCCCTTCCACACGTCGCTGAGTTCACCTTCCTCCAACTCGGCACATCACGCTACGTCACCATAGATCTATCCGAAGTTCATACAAGGTTCAACTTCCTCCATATCTACCTCTTTATTTTCAATCTTAAACATCTTAATTAGTGCTGAATGTTATCGTGCTTGCCCAGATACTACTTCGTCGGATTTTGCCGTGGCGTCATCGTGCTTGCCCAGAAGTACCCGCCGCACAAGATACGGCTTCTGAACCCACTCACAAAGAAATACACTATGTTTGAGGCGCAGATGCCATCTGTTCTCCTGAAATCGAGCCGATGTGATCAAATCCCCGACTATGGTCTTCGTTACCGCACATTACCCGTCGGAAATTGGTTGGGTCGATGAGAGCACTCCAACTAAGGATATAGATAAAGGTTGGGAAAACAGACTTTCGATCAAGAACCATTGTCTGCGTTGCATTACACCGTTCAATGGTGAACTCGTATGCACTAGTCGTGGACAATTTAGAGCATGGAAGAATAGTGTGCACCAATGTACAATTGCAGTAAGCGCGCGAGCACTCGTCAAGATGGAGACACTAATTTCATTTCCGAACTTGGACATCAGAAGTTCTACCTCGTGAAGTCGGATGGTGATCTACTGCTTGTGTTGTTGGTCAGCGTGGCTTTGGCGGGCAGACCATTGGTGTACCGTGTGGACACTCGGAGCCGCTCTCTCCATCCGGTCAGTAACATTGGCAGTAATGCCTTCTTTGTGAATTATACCCGGTGTATCTCCGTCGACACCAGAGTGTACCCGACACTTCGACCTGGCTGCATCTACTACACGGATTTGGGTTATATCAGAGAGTACTCTCATGATACAAAGGCCTGGGAGGAGTGGCCAGAATGTGTGGATAGAATAGGAAACTCCGGTCTGAGAAATGAACACAGGCCATACCGTTTGGAGGATGTATTGGCTTCACACTGCAGACGGAAGGAGTTCAATCAATATTTCCTTGGGGTAATGCACAGCTGGACCGACGCCGAAATATATGAGGAGGAATGAAGAACAAATTCATTCATCCTAATCTTCTTGTTGTCCATACATTGCGTGCGTCTTGTATATTACAACGTTATTGGCTGCTTTTGGCTGTTGTATGCAGTTTCCCTATGTATTATACTTAGCTTTCTGATTATGCAGTTGTCAATTTATCATATACTAGCTTCTAGATTTGCTACTAGATTTGCTGCCATATTGGGCAAAAAACGAGAGCCAAAAGGCATAAATAACCCTAGAGATTTGCTACTAGATTTGCTGCCATATTGAAGAAAGACGAAATAGAAGCTTCTCTAGATTTGATACTAATTTGGTGAAAAGACAGAGAGAGAAAGAGGGGAAAAGGTGCTCTTAAAAATGCCAATTTGGGCCGAGAGAGACAAAACCCAGCTCCTGCTCACGTGCAACCAAACGCTTCTCTTCCTGTCCCACGCGGTCCCTTTCTACCAGCCCCACGCGACGCGGCCCCACGCGACGCGGCCCCACACGTCGCGGCCCCACAGACGACGCGGCGCAACACGTCAGCACAGAACGTCCAAATAAACGGATTCCTTCCGTCTGAGCTCGTTCTGCGGGTTTCAAACATAGGCTTGGGGAAAACTGAGGAAAAACTAAGGGGCTGGGGAAAACTGAGTACAACTAACGACCCGAGGGCACGAAAATAGAAATCCCAAACAAAAATTGCTGTAGTAAAATAAACACATGGGTTATCTCCCAAGAAGTTCTTTCTTTATAGCCATTAAGATGGGCTCAGCAGTTTTAATGATGCACTCGCAAGAAATAGTATTTGAAGCAAAAGAGAGCATCAAGAAGCAAATTCAAAACACATTTAAGCCTAACATGCTTCCTATGCATAGGCATCTTGTAAATAAACAAGTTCATGAAGAGCAAAGTAACAAGCATAGGAAGATAAAACAAGTGTAGCTTCAAAAATTTCAGCACATAGAGAGGTGTTTTAGTAACATGAAAATTTCTAAAACCATATTTTCCTCTCTCATAATAACTTTCAGTAGCAACATGAGCAAACTCAACAATATAACTATCACATAAAGCATTCTTATCATGAGTCTCATGCATAAAATAATTACTACTCCCAACATAAGCATAGTCATTCTTATTAATTGTAGTGGGAGCAAATTCAACAAAGTAGCTATCAAATATAGGAGGTATATTGTAATCATAATCAAATTTATCCTCCATAACAGGTGGTAACAAAAGACTACTATCATTATAATCATCATAAATGGGAGGCAAAGTATCATCAAAGTAAATTTTCTCCTCAATGCTTGGGGGACTAAAAATATCATGCTCATCAAAGCCAGCTTCCCCAAGCTTAGAATTTTCCATAGCATTAGCAACAATAGTGTTCAAAGCATTCATATTAATATGTTCCATGGGTTTTTTAATTTTCGCATCAAACCATCCATGTCTTAAATCAGGAAATAGAATAAAAAGGTCATTGTTGTCCATTATGCCTCACTAGTGTAAACAAGAAACCAAATGTCGCAATTGCAGTAGTCTAAAGGAAATAGCTTCGAGCACACACACAATGGCGCCGTAAAAGTACCGTTACCTGGAACCGAAGTATGAGTGCCTTTTACCTTTCCTCCCCGGCAACGGCGCCGTGAAAAGTGCTTGATGTCTATGGGTGCTTCTATTCTTGTAGACGAGTGTTGGGCCTCCAAGAGCGAGGTTTGTAGAACAGCAGAGCAAGTTTCCCTTAAGTGGATTACCCAAGGTTTATCGAACTCGGGGAGGAAGAGGTCAAAGATATCCCTCTCATGCAACCCCGCAACCACAAAGCAAGAAGTCTCTTGTGTCCCCAACACACCTAATAGGTGTACTAGTTCGACGAAGAGATAGTGAAATACAAGTGGTATGAATGAATATGAGCAAGTAGTACGGCGCCGTAAAATAGCTTATCGGCGTGCGATTGATGGTAGTAATATTGTAGGAAGTAAACATGCAGTAGTAACGCAGCAGTAGTAACGCAGATAAAACAAGTAAACAAGCAGCGATAGCGATATTTAGGAACAAGGCCTAGGGATTAGACTTTCACTAGTGGACACTCTCAACATTGATCACATAACAGAATAGATAAATGCATACTCTACACTCTCTTGTTGGATGATGAACACATTGCGTAGGATTACACGAACCCTCAATGCCGGAGTTAACAAGCTCCACAATTCAATGTTCATATTTAATAACCTTAGAGTGCATGAAAGATCGACACGACTAAACCAAGTACTAACATAGCATGCACACTGTCACCTTCATGCTTATGTAGGAGGAATAATACACATCAATACTATCATAGCAATAGTTAACTTCGCAATCTACAAGAGATCATGATCATAGCATAAACCAAGTACTAACACGGATGCACACACTCGTCACCATTACATCGTGCGAGAGGAATAAAACTACTTTAATAACATTGCTAGAGTAGCACATA
This sequence comes from Lolium rigidum, assembly GCF_022539505.1. NCBI lineage: Eukaryota > Viridiplantae > Streptophyta > Magnoliopsida > Poales > Poaceae > Lolium > Lolium rigidum. The sequence continues at coordinate 99,751,307 of NC_061509.1, read as the reverse complement.
GATAAATTGTGATACAAAACACATTGCAATCATAAAGAGATATAAATAAGCACTTCACTATGCCATTCATAACAGTGAATAAGTATTCCGTGAAATATAGCCTAAGAGACCCACACGGTGCACACACTCGTCACCTTTACACACGTGGGACAAGGAGTCTCCGGAGATCACATAAGTAAAACTCACTTGACTAGCACAATGACATCTAGATTACAAGCATCATCATATGAATCTCAATCATGTAAGGCAGCTCATGAGATTATTGTATTGAAGTACATAGGAGAGAGATGAACCACATAGCTACCGGTACAGCCCCGAGCCTCGATGGAGAACTACTCCCTCTTCATGGGAGCAGCAGCGTTGATGACGGTGGCGGTGGAGATGGCAGCGGTGTCGATGGAGAAGCCTTCCGGGGGCACTTCCCCGTCCGGCAGGGTGCCGGAACAGAGACTCCTGTCCCCCAGATCTTGGCTTCGCGATGGCGGCGGCTCTGGAAGGTTTCGCGTACCGTGGCTTCCTCCGTAAGGGTTTTCGATGCAGGGGCTTTTTATAGGCGAAGAGGCGGCGCAGGAGGGTCGAAGGGGTGCCCACACCATAGGGTGGCGCCGGCCCCCCCTGGCCGCGCCGGCCTGTGGTTTGGTGGGCCTGTGCCCCCTCTCTGGCGGTTCTCGTGTGTTCTGGATGCTTCCGGGAAAAATAGGAACCTGGGCGTTGATTTCGTCCGATTCCGAGAATATTTCGTTACTAGGATTTCTGAAACCAAAAACAGCAGAAAACAGGAACTGGCACTTCGGCATCTTGTTAATAGGTTAGTTCCAGAAAATGCACGAATATGACATAAAGTGTGCATAAAATATGTAGGTCTCATCAATAAAGTAGCATGGAACATAAGAAATTATCGATACGTTGGAGACGTATCATCGTCCCGCAAATCTTCCAGCCACGTCCTGGCGGTTGCTAGGGCGTGCCACCTGACCTAGACCCGATCAGGAAGGTGTTAGAGTGCTTCGATTGTTCCTGCATGGTAGACACGTAAACATTAAATACGAGCCCTATCGGCTCTTCAGGTTTAGCCGATCGCCCCATGGTTCACGTTGGATTTACAATGACATGGGGATCCTGCTTGATCAAAACAAAGCTAAAGCGATCCACGACAGTTTAGGGTTTTCACCGCATAACCGGAACGTCCTACGTGTGATCGGGCCTAGCAACTACGGAAGATGATGCAAACTACCCCTACGAGAGGCCTAAAAACCAACATAACGTTGATTCCCGGAACATCCCTTGCAGGGACGGTGAACAACACCTAACGCACTACCGGATCGTCCGACCCCAACGATAAGGCCTAACTATGCAGATATTAAACTAATCCTTGCGGGGCAAGGAGCAACTATAACGGATCGGATCTACTAAGTAACGAACAAGCAAGATGCTGCCCTTACACCTGGATAGGTGTAAGGGCAGCTAGGTGTCGAGGGACGGCATTGCCACGCAGATACGCACGAGAAAGCATCAATGCAAGCCCCTAAACACCTAAGGATAAATAGTACTGCTCGCCATCAACAACGCTTCAACGACGAGCAGTACAAGGTAGACGAATAAGCGATATCGCCTAGATCGCTAGATGCGATCTAGGCAAGCATGGTGCTTACCCGGAGAAACCCTCGAAGAAAGGGGTGGCGATGCGCCTGATTTGTGTTGGTTGAACGATGATTGTCCTCCTTTTCCGATAACCCTAGATACATATTTATAGTCCAAGGGACTTTCTAATTGAGGCGTGCACCTAACCGTGCACGGGCCAGACTCTATCTTTTAATCTAAATTACAATGCGATCTACTATATTACAGATACCCGGGCAACTTAGCCCAAACTCTTAGCGCAAGGCCGCTTCGAAGATGCTCCACGTGTACGTGCGTGGGCCTACCATCTACCCTGGGGTTTCAGCCGGTTAACGCCGTTAACTGCCAGTTAACGGCGTCTGCCACGTGTCAGTTTGCGTGACGTCAGCAGTCAACGGGCTCCCGGAAACACTTGGGCAACGGTCCGATTTTCCGTGGCGGAAGGGCGCCCAAGCGCGACGGACCGAAAAAATCGTCGTTGGACTTTGCCTGACGCAGTTTCGACAACAGAACCCATATCGTCGGGTTAGGCCCATAGGCGACGAAAAATACCCCTTAGTGGACGATTTTGGGACGTTGTCTATCAGAACTTTTCTTGTAGTGGCCGATGCCTGTGCATCGGCTTTCGCCTGTTTTGGGCGCCATACTTTCTTTGGCGGGCGCGCCTTCGTCCCCAATGTTTGCTGAATTTTCACGGCCAGATCGGGCCGTGCTCTTCTCAACGTGTACAGGTACTGTGCCTCGGCTTCTTCCAGGTTTCGCAGCCGCTCCACTCTACGCTTCTGAGAGTGGCTGAGTCCATCAGGGCACCACCTTGGTCGGTGATACCTATCTTCTTCTCCATCTGACTCCTCGAAGTCTTCTTCTTGAGATGACTCAGCTCGTTTGTTAATAGGTGGGAGAGGCCCTAGGCGCTCGAACACTGAATCTACATTTGTCCTCTTCCTTTGCTGTTTGCACTCTGGGCAGTTCTCGATTGTTGGCAATCGGCTCATTCCTGAGTCCCAACAATGTTTGAAGAAGGGACAGTTCCAGTGCTTATTCACGTCGTCTTGCTCCCTTGACCTCCCTCTAGCGCGACGTTCGTACCCGTCGTTGTTCCTGTTGTGCTGACGATACCTTCTGTCAACCGCAGCTGACCGACGATATCTTTCGTCGTCTTCGTCGTAGCGCCGACGTCGGTCGTACTGCTGCTCATATTTGTTGAGGAGATGCGCGGAGAGTGGGCGTTGATACCGCGTGCTTCTCACCTCCTCCTCGGTTAGGTACCGTCTGTCATCATCTTGGGGCCGGTCGCGTGGAACGGCCTCCTCTTTATCTTTGCCACGAGAGTGGCTGCTCTCTGCTTTGTCCGCGCTATGGCAGTTCACCAGCCTGGCCATGTTGACACTAAAGGAGAACCCTGGCTCCCTTATGGAGTGGCTGAGATCTACCGTGTCGATGCCATGCGACAGACGCGTGTCTCCTTTGAGCTTGATGCTGTGAGAACGGGTCGTCTCAAAGGAGCCGATGAGCTCGGCTTCACATATGGCCTTCAACTCATCGTATTTCTTCTTGTGCTCCGCAGGGAGATCCTTGTATGTGATCTGCTCCTCTGCCATCTCGGATGTCGGTGTTGACGTGGATGTTGCAGAAGAGGTCCCACCGGCGTGCCGTAATGTGTTACCCTCCAAAACCCACCGACGGGCAATGGCTAAGCAACACGAAGAGCCGGGAGGCTCCCAAGGCCGCTTAGTGGACCCCGGCACCTCGCGTCGTCCCGCAAATCTTCCAGCCCACGTCCCGGCGGTTGCTAGGGCGTGCCACCTGACCTAGACCCGATCAGGAAGGTGTTAGAGTGCTTCGATTGTTCCCGCATGGTAGACACGTAAACATTAAATACGAGCCCTATCGGCTCTTCGAGTTTCTCGTGGATCGGCTCAAAGAGCCGATCGCCCCATGGTTCACGTTGGATTTACAATGACATGGGGATCCTGCTTGATCAAAACAAAGCTAAAGCGATCCACGACAGTTTAGGGTTTTCACCGCATAACCGGAACGTCCTACGTGTGATCGGGCCTAGCAGCTACGGAAGATGATGCAAACTACCCCTACGAGAGGCCTAAAAACCAACATAACGTTGATTCCCGGAACATCCCTTGCGGGGACGGTGAACAACACCTAACGCACTACCGGATCGTCCGACCCCCAGCATAAGGCCTAACTATGCAGATATTAAACTAATCCTTGCGGGGCAAGGAGCAACTATAACGGATCGGATCTACTAAGTAACGAACAAGCAAGATGCTTCCCTTACACCTGGATAGGTGTAAGGGCAGCTAGGTGTCGAGGGACGGCATTGCCACGCAGATACGCACGAGAAATCATCAATGCAAGCCCCTAAACACCTAAGGATAAATAGTACTGCTCGCCATCAACAACGCTTCAGCACGAGCAGTACAAGGTAGACGAATAAACATATACTGCCTAGATCGTTAGATGCGATCTAGGCAGCATGGTGCTTACCCGGGAGAAACCCTCGAAGAAAAGGGGTGGCGATGCGCCTGATTTGTGTTGGTTGAACGATGATTGTCCTCCTTTTCCGATAACCCTAGATACATATTTATAGTCCAAGGGACTTTCTAATTGAGGCGTGCACCTAACCGTGCATGGGCCAGACTCTATCTTTTAATCTAAATTACAATGCGATCTACTATATTACAGATACCCGGGCAACTTAGCCCAAACTCTTAGCGCAAGGCCGCTTCGAAGATGCTCCACGTGTACGTCCTTCAAGCCCATCTTCACTTACGGCCCATCTCCTGATTTGGCCAAAATCGGGTGGCAACACATGCCCCCCTGGTTTTGATAATGATAATTGCAAAACCATCTGTCTCCTTCGAAGGGTCATGTCATGGCAGAACCGTCGCAGTTTTCTTCATGATGACGTCTTGCCTTCTCAACTTCCCTGCACGATTTGACGGTTCTGGCACCACGTCCTCTGAAACTGCTTAGGCATTTAAATCCCTGTATCCCCTTCTATTTGGCCATCTCCTGTAGTTCCCCTCTTCATCCCCCTGCTCCACAGTAGCCATCGGCAAACCAAAAAACCCTCCTTAGCCCCCATGGATTCTTCCTCCTCCTCCGTTTCCTCTGGCCTGTCTCTCCAGTCCTCCTCCTCCAGCGAGCTCGAGCAGGAGGTCGATCTGATGGCCATCTACGAGGCCCGCGCCCCAGAGTATTGGGACGCGCGGGACTGGGACTCCTCCAACGAGTCGGAAGACGACGAACCCCTCACCGACGGGGAAGAAGACCTTCGGCTCCTCATTGACGGGGAGCTGGAGGCAACAAGCGAGGACGACCTCTTCCCCTGGGAGGGGAACTTTTCCTCCGACGAGGAGGAAGAAGAGGAGGAAGAAGACGACGACTCCCTCGAGGGTTACTGATGTCTATGTTCCCCCTCCTTTCCTGTAGACAGTGTTGGGCCTCCAAGAGCAGAGGTTTGTAGAACAGCAGCAAGTTTCCCTTAAGTGGATCACCCAAGGTTTATCGAACTCAGGGAGGAAGAGGTCAAAGATATCCCTCTCATGCAACCCTGCAACCACAAAGCAAGAAGTCTCTTGTGTCCCCAACACACCTAAAAGGTGCACTAGTTCGGCGAAGAGATAGTGAAATACAGGTGGTATGAAATAGTAGTGGCAACGGCACCGTGAAAAGTGCTTTGCCCAGGACGGTAAACAAGCAAGTAGTAACGCAGCAAGTAGTAACGCAGCAATAGTAACGCAGTAAAATAGTAAACAAGCAGCGATAGCAGTATTTAGGAACAAGGCCTAGGGAATAGACTTTCACTAGTGGACACTCTCAACATTGATCACATAACAGAATAGATAAATGCATACTCTACACTTTTGTTGGGTGATGAACACATTGCGTAGGATTACACGAACCCTCAATGCCGGAGTTAACAAGCTCCACAATAATGCTCATATTTTAGTAACCTTTAGTGTAAGATAGATCAAAAGACTAAACCAAGTACTAGCATAGCATGCACACTCGTCACCTTCATGCATATGTAGGAGGAATAGATCACATCAATATTATCATAGCAATAGTTAATTTCGCAATCTACAAGAGATCATGATCATAGCATAAACCAAGTACTAACACGGTGCACGCACCGTCACCTTTGCACACATGCAGGGAGGAATAAAACTACTTTAATAACACATCACTAGAGTAGCACATAGATAAATTGTGATACGATGCACATTGCAATCATCAAGAGATATAAATAAGCACTTCACTACGCTCTTCAACGGTGAATAAGTACTTCGTGAAATATAGCCTAAGAGACCCACACGGTGCACACACTCGTCACCTTTACACACGTGGGACAAGGAGTCTCCGGAGATCACATAAGTAAAACCCACTTGACTAGCATAATGACATCTAGATTACAAGCATCATCATATGAATCTCAATCATGTAAGGCAGCTCATGAGATTATTGTATTGAAGTACATAGGAGAGAGATGAACCACATAGCTACCGGTACAGCCCCGAGCCTCAATGGAGAACTACTCCCTTCTCATGGGAGCAGCAGCGGTGATGAAGATGGTGGTGGAGATGGCAGCGGTGTTGATGGAGGAGCCTTCCGGGGGCACTTCCCTGCTCCGGCAGGGTGCCGGAACGGAGACTCCTGTCCCCGGATCTTGGCTTCGCGATGACGGCGGCTCGGAACTTTTCTCGTATCGTGGCCTCCTCCGTAAGGGTTTTCGATGCGGGGGCTTTATATAGGCGAAGAGGCGGCGCAGGGGGTCGAAGGGGCGCCCACACCATAGGGTGGCGCGGGCCCAGCCCTCGGCCGCGCCACCATGTCATCTCGGGGCCCACAGGGCCCCCCCTGGCGGCTCTCGGGTGTTCTGGATGCTTCCGGGCAAAATAGGAACCCGGGCGTTGATTTCGTCCAATTCCGAGAATATTTCGTTACTAGGATTTCTGAAACCAAAAACAGCGAGAAAACAAGAATCGGCTCTTCGGCATCTTGTTAATAGGTTAGTTCCGGAAAATGCATAAATATGACATAAAGTGTGCATAAAACATGTAGGTATCATCAATAAAGTAGCATGGAACATAAGAAATTATCGATACGTTGGAGACGTATCAGCATCCCCAAGCTTAGTTCTGCTCGTCCCGAGCAGGTAAAACGATAACAAAGATAATTTCTTAAGTGACATGCCATCATAACCTTGATCATATTGTAAACATATGTAATGAATGCAGCGATCAAAACAATGGTAATGACATGAGTAAACAACTGAATCATAAAGCAAAGACTTTTCATGAATAGTACTTCAAGACAAGCATCAATAAGTCTTGCATAAGAGTTAACTCATAAAGCAATAAATCAAAGTAAAGGTATTGAAGCAACACAAAGGAAGATTAAGTTTCAGCGGTTGCTTTCAACTTATAACATGTATATCTCATGGATATTGTCAACATAGAGTAGTATAACAAGTGCAATATGCAAGTATGTAGGAATCAATGCACACAATTCACACAAGTGTTTGCTTCTAAGATAGAAAGAATAGGTAAACTGACTCAACAATAAAGTAAAAGAAAGGTCCTTCAAAGAGAAAAGCATCGATTGCTATATTTGTGCTAGAGCTTTTATTTTGAAAACATGAAACAATTTTGTCAACGGTAGTAATAAAGCATATGAGTTATGTAAATTATATCTTACAAGTTGCAAGCCTCATGCATAGTATACTAATAGTGCCCGCACCTCGTCCTACTTAGCTTGGACTACCGGATCTTTGCAATGCCATGTTTCAACCAAGTGTCACAAAGGGGTACCTCCATGCCGCCTGTACAAAGGTCTAAGGAGAAAGCTCGCATTTTGGATTTCTCGCTTTTGATTATTCTCAACTTAGACATCCATACCGGGACAACATGGACAACAGATAATGGACTCCTCTTAAATGCATAAGCATGTAGCAATGATTATTATTCTCATATGAGATTGAGGATATATGTCCAAAACTGAAACTTCAACCATGATTCATGGCTTTAGTTAGCGGCCCAATGTTCTTCTCTAACAATTTTGCATGCTCCAACCACTAAAATGATAGATCCTTCGGACAAGACGGACATGCATAGCAACTCACATGATATTCAACAATAGTTGATGGCGTTCCCTGTAAGCATGGTTATCGCACAACAAGCAACTTAATAAAAGATAAAGTGCATAAGTACATATTCAATACTACGATAGTTTTTAAGGCTATTTTGTCCCATGAGCTATATATTGCAAAGGTGAATGATGGAATTTTAAAGGTAGCACTCAAGCAATTTACTTTGGAATGGCGGAGAAATACCATGTAGTAGGTAGGTATGGTGGACACAAATGGCATAGTAGTTGGCTCAAGGATTTTGGATGCATGAGAAGTATTCCCTCTCGATACAAGGTTTAGGCTAGCAAGGTTATTTGAAGCAAACTCAAGGATGAACCGGTGCAGCAAAACTCACATAAAAGACATATTGTAAACATTATAAGACTCTACACCGTCTTCCTTGTTGTTCAAAACTCAATACTAGATATTATCTAGACCTTAGAGAGACCAAATATGCAAACCAAATTTTAGCAAGCTCTATGTATTTCTTCATTAATGGGTGCAAAGTATATGATGCAAGAGCTTAAACATGAGCACAACAATTGCCAAGTATCACATTATCCAAAACATTTTAGAATTACTACATGTAGCATTTTCCAATTCCAACCATATAACAATTTAACGAAGAGGAAACTTCGCCATGAATATTATGAGCTAAGAACACATGTGTTCATACGAACCAGCGGAGCGTGTCTCTCTCCCACACAAGGATAAACTTATTCAGAGAACTAAGATAACAAAACAAAAACAAAAATAAAAGCACACAGACGCTCCAAGTAAAATACATAGGATGTGACGGAATAAAAATATAGTTTCACTAGAAGAAACCCGATAAGTTGTCGATGAAGAAGGGGATGCCTTGGGCATCCCCAAGCTTAGATGCTTGAGTCTTCTTAAAATATGCAGGGATGAACCACCGGGGCATCCCCAAGCTTAGACCTTTCACTCTTCTCGATCACATTATATCACCCTCTTCTATTGACCCTTGAAAACTTCCTTCACACCAAACTTCAAGCAAACTCATTAGAGGGTTAGTGCATAATCAAAAATTCACATGTTCAGAGGTGGCACAAACATTCTTTTCACTTCTGGACATTGCACAAAACTTCTGAAAGTTAATGGAACAAAGAAACTCATTCAACTTAGCAAAAGCGGCAATGCGAAATAAAAGGCAGAATCTGTCAAAAACAGAACAGTCCGTAAAGACGAATTTAAAGATGGCACCAGACTTGCTCAAACGGAAAAACTCAAAACTAATGAAAGTTGCGTACATATCTGAGGATCACGCTCGTAAATTGGCAGATTTTTTCGAATTTTCTACAGAGGACTGTGCCTAGATTCGTGACAGACAGCAATGCTGTTTCTGCGCAGCGATCCCAAATATAACATCAACTTTGACATAGAAACTTTACTTGGCACAAAAACATGATAAGGAGAGGTTGCTACAGTAGTAAACAACTTCCAAGACACAAATATAAAACAAAGTACTGTAGTAAAAAAACACATGGGTTATCTCCCAAGAAGTTCTTTCTTTATAGCCATTAAGATGGGCTCAGCAGTTTTAATGATGCACTCGCAAGAAATAAAAGTTGAAGCAAAAGAGAGCATCAAGAAGCAAATTCAAAACACATTTAAGTCTAACATGCTTCCTATGCATAGGAATCTTGTAAATAAACAAGTTCATGAAGAGCAAAGTAACAAGCATAGGAAGATAAAACAAGTGTAGCTTCAAAAATTTCAGCACATAGAGAGGTGTTTTAGTAACATGAAAATTTCTACAACCATATTTTCCTCTCTCATAATAACTTTCAGTAGCATCATGAGCAAACTCAACAATATAACTATCACATAAAGCATTCTTATCATGAGTCTCATGCATAAAAATATTACTCTCCACATAGGCATAGTCATTCTTATTAATTGTAGTGGGAGCAAATTCAACAAAGTAGCTATCAAATATAGGAGGTATATTGTAATCATAATCAAATTTATCCTCCATAACAGGTGGTAACAAAAGACTACTATCATTATAATCATCATAAATGGGAGGCAAAGTATCATCAAAGTAAATTTCCTCCTCAATGCCCGGGGGACTAAAAATATCATGCTCATCAAAGACAGCTTCCCCAAGCTTAGAATTTTCCATAGCATTAGCAACAATGGTGTTCAAAGCATTCATACTAATAACATTCCCATTATCATGCATATAAAGTTCCATGGGTTTTTTAATTCTCTCTTCAAACACATCATGTCCTAATTCAAGATAAAGTTCATAAAGATCTCTCATATTTTTGTTGTTTTCCATTATGCCTAACTAGTGTAAACAAGAAACCAAATGTCGCAATTGCAGAGTCTAAAGGAAATAGCTTCGAGTACTTACAACGGCGCCGGAAAATAGCTTAGTAGCCGAGATCCGTAGTGTGAGTACCTTTTACCTTTCCTCCCCGCAACGGCGCCGTGAAAATAGCTTGATGTCTACGTTCCCCTCCTTTCCTCGTAGACACGTGTTGGGCCTCCAAGAGCAGAGGTTTGTAGAACAGCAAGCAAGTTTCCCTTAAGTGGATCACCCAAGGTTTATCGAACTCAGGGAGGAAGAGGTCAAAGATATCCCTCTCATGCAACCCTGCAACCACAAAGCAAGAAGTCTCTTGTGTCCCCAACACACCTAAAAGGTGCACTAGTTCGGCGAAGAGATAGTGAAATACAGGTGGTATGAAATAGTAGTGGCAACGGCACCGTAAAAGTGCTTTGCCCAGGACAATGAACAAGCAGTAGTAACGCAGCCAGTAGTAACGCAGCAATAGTAACGCAATGAAACAAGTAAACAAGCAGCGATAGCGTATTTAGGAACAAGGCCTAGGGAATAGACTTTCACTAGTGGACACTCTCAACATTGATCACATAACAGAATAGATAAATGCATACTCTACACTTTTGTTGGGTGATGAACACATTGCGTAGGATTACACGAACCCTCAATGCCGGAGTTAACAAGCTCCACAATAATGCTCATATTTTAGTAACCTTTAGTGTAAGATAGATCAAAAGACTAAACCAAGTACTAGCATAGCATGCACACTCGTCACCTTCATGCATATGTAGGAGGAATAGATCACATCAATATTATCATAGCAATAGTTAATTTCGCAATCTACAAGAGATCATGATCATAGCATAAACCAAGTACTAACACGGTGCACGCACTGTCACCTTTGCACACATGCAGGAGGAATAAAACTACTTTAATAACACATCACTAGAGTAGCACATAGATAAATTGTGATACGATGCACATTGCAATCATCAAGAGATATAAATAAGCACTTCACTACGCTCTTCAACAGTGAATAAGTACTTCGTGAAATATAGCCTAAGAGACCCACACGGTGCACACACTGTCACCTTTACACACGTGGGACAAGGAGTCTCCTGGAGATCACATAAGTAAAACCCACTTGACTAGCATAATGACATCTAGATTACAAGCATCATCATATGAATCTCAATCATGTAAGGCAGCTCATGAGATTATTGTATTGAAGTACATAGGAGAGAGATGAACCACATAGCTACCGGTACAGCCCCGAGCCTCAATGGAGAACTACTCCCTTCTCATGGGAGCAGCAGCGGTGATGAAGATGGTGGTGGAGATGGCAGCGGTGTTGATGGAGGAGCCTTCCGGGGGCACTTCCCCGCTCCGGCAGGGTGCCGGAACAGAGACTCCTGTCCCCCAGATCTTGGCTTCGCGATGACGGCGGCTCTGGAACTTTTCTCGTATCGTGGCCTCCTCTGTAAGGGTTTTCGATGCAGGGGCTTTATATAGGCGAAGAGGCGGCGCAGGGGGGTCGAAGGGGCGCCCACACCATAGGGTGGCGCGGGCCCAGCCCTGGCCGCGCCACCATGTCATCTGGGGCCCACAGGGCCCCTCCGGCGGCTCTCGGGTGTTCTGGATGCTTCCGGGCAAAATAGGAACCCGGGCGTTGATTTCGTCCAATTCCGAGAATATTTCGTTACTAGGATTTCTGAAACCAAAAACAGCAGAAAACAAGAACTGGCTCTTCGGCATCTTGTTAATAGGTTAGTTCCAGAAAATGCATAAATATGACATAAAGTGTGCATAAAACATGTAGGTATCATCAATAAAGTAGCATGGAACATAAGAAATTATCGATACGTTGGAGACGTATCAGTTACCCACCAGCGAAGCGCCTCCGCATGTGGTGGGACGACGACGACAACGACGATGAAGAAGAGGATGAAGCTCCCGCAGAGGGCTACGGGAGCAGCGACGAGGAGCCTGCCGGCAGCAGCGCCGATGGGAGCTCCGAGGACGATGATGAGGGCAGTGACGGCCCGTAGAGTAGGATCTACTAGTGTAGGCCTAGCAGTAGTAGATTGGTCAACAGACCCTTCTTTTGTTCTCCCTTTCTTAAGCAATCGGCTCTTCCCTTGTAAAAAATCTGGTTTATCAATGAAGAATTTCTCCAATTTGATTTTACCGATTCTTTTTTATGCTAATTCAGCCGATTGTCAACTCGATCGATGTTTAATGAGCCGATCTCTATGCATCGATCCCCCCATGATCCACTCTTCATCTTTTTGACATCGGAGTGATCGTGAACTTGGTCAATGCTCAATAAGTCAATGTCTGCGGGACCAGCCGATGACTCTCCAATCGGCTTCTAAAAACAGAGCATCCACGAGGCCGCCTGCCCCCGAGCCTCAGCCGAGGTGAAAACAGTGATGAGGACCCGTAATTTAGACAAACAGTCCCGGGCTTGATCACGTCTGAAAGAGATATCACGCAGGGCCAACCAGCCGATCACCTTTCTTCCGTTGTCGACCGATACTTTAGACGATCACCCATAGCTCAATGAGCAACAGGCTGTCTCGGATACCAACTCTCTCCTGACAAAGACTGCCAAACTGGCAACAAGGCAACTTTGAGCACTTGTACTGGAGTCGATGGCTGTGTATCGGCTTTGCACCATGAGACACCTCAAACAGGCTCATGACTCTTACCAGCCAACCCAACGGGCTGGTAATCTGGTTTTGGGCAGGTGTCTACAATAGAGCTCTGGGCTTGTCGCTCAGTTGACTTGTATGCGGAAACTGATATTTTTGCGACATCAGCACCATTCCTCAGACAAGTTGTGATGCAGAGCCATCCGATTCCGAAAAAATCGGCTTCCTTTAGCAAAGGATCCTTCAGGGCCAACTGCCCCCCGAGTTTCTTCCGCTTAAGCCCTGCGCCTTGCTGATCAGATTGGCTCATCGGCAGGCTAATGCAACTCCTGGTGAGGATGTTTCCTAATGCTCTCCCCAACTTTGGTCGCAACAACCTTTGACAGTAACGCCGACCAAGTCACCACCTTAGCCAAACCTTAAGCAAAAAATGCCATAGCCGATTGCTTCATCATCGACTGTCCTCCTGGTCTTAGAAGAGACATGCTCCTTCGCCGGGCTCACCCTTACCCTGAACTGCATGTTTGTGCTGCTCCTGTGGTTGACCAGGGTCGTGATCCCTTAAACTTGCCCCAACCAATATCGCCAACACATGTCTGCCGCTTCTGCTAGCACTGCTGGACTTGAAGGTTTGCTAACGGAGCCAACAACAATTCCACTGAGGGGCTCCTTCAGTAGAGTCTCGCTACATAACTTGATGACTACTCCATTAGGCCTCTTTCCTTGAGTCGATGGCCGTGCATCGGCTTTGAATTCTTAAGTCGATGTCTACGCATCGGCTGTACCCAAAAATTTTGGATTTTCCATTTTTTACGGCCGATTTGTTTACGTCTCGGCCCCCATATTTGAGTTGTTCTGCTGGGCATTTGATATCCACTCCAAGCTTCGTATCCTCGTGTCCCATCCATCTATGTGCCCCCCGAGCCGATTCTGTCAAGTAATTGATGGTATCGGCTCTTCGTGCATCTCGTTGGATCAATGTCGAATCACGTACAAAGGTATGTTGAGGATAGTTCCGGCCGATTGCGGGAATCGGCCTCCCCTTCCATTGCAATGTTTGACGATGGTTTGCGACTTCTCGGATTTCCACTGTAGCTATGTGGCATGCTGGAGATAAGATCCTTTGTTTTTCATTTTTTGAGGGCCGATCTCAGGGATCGGCCTAGCCACGTACGTCCAATGTCTTGGACCTGCTACTCTGTTAGGCCGGTGGATAAAACCAGCCTTACCCCATTTTTCGAAGCTTCGATGCGCTCACAACCCTCTAAACCGATTCCGCAGAGCGGCTCTTGGTTATCTCGCTTCCCACACGCTCATGGCAGCCTAATGATATCTCGATTGAGTCATCCGCCTGAACGACTTCCACTTCATCTCCATCCCACTGTATGATGCATTGGTGCATTGTAGACGGAATGCAACAGTTAGCATGAATCCAGTCCCTTCCCAATAGGACGGCATAATTGCTTTTGCTGTCGACGATGAAGAAAGCGGTAGGTATGGTCTTCCGGCCTACGATAGCTCTACATTCGAACACCTTTCGCTTCTGACGCCTGGCCGTTGAAGTCGCTTAATGTGATGTTGGTCTTGATCAGATCATCGCTGGAATGCCCCAAACGTCGTAGCATGGAATACGGCATTATGTTGACTGCCGCTCCGGTATCAACCAACATCTTGCCGACAGCTGCCCGTTGATGTAACCCCTCAAGTATAGGGCTTTCAGATGCCTGTAGCTTCTATCTCGTGGCTTCTCAAAGATAACCGGTCGTGGACCGCAGTCGAATTGAGCCACCGAAACTTCCTCGTCGCTTGGAGCGCGAAACTCCGACGGAGTATAAACACCATGTTTGTGTCGGCCGATGTCTCGCATCGGCCTCAGCTCACTACAAGAAAAGTTGCCATGGCCGACGAAGTTGAAGTCGCGCCGTGGTTGCCGGTGTACCATGGCCAACGATTTTTGGTCCCTCCGTGGTGCATGTCAAAACTTTTTTTTTCTCGTTTTTGAGGCCACCTAGCCCGACGAAAGCGGCCAAAACGTCGCGTATGGTGGCCCGGGACGTGGTGCATCTCAAAATCTCGGGTTCACCGGCCGAGTCAACGCAAATCCGCTCCGCCGAGGGATGTAGGGCCCAGATGGCAGCCTCTCTGGCATTGTTTTTTTTCTAGATCGCGCCATCTCGTTCAACGTTCTCCGATCGAGCCGTTTACGATGCAGGATCATGGGTCCCGCATGTCATCCTCTATGAACCAAAATTCTTTCTATTCTTGGATTTTTTTGACCCCCGATTTCTCGGCTACTTCCTTTTTCTTTTGATCCCTTGCCGCCTTGGAAACGTTGAGACCGCTGCCGCTAAATGGGACCCGCATGTCATCCTCTATGTGCAATCAACTTTCTTT
>NC_061509.1:99709728-99736077 GCF_022539505.1 Lolium rigidum | reverse complement strand
CAATATGTCTTTTATGTGAGTTTTGCTGCACCGTTCATCCTTGTGTTTGTTTCAAATAACCTTGCTAGCCTAAACCTTGTATCTAGAGGGAATACTTCTCATGCATCCAAAATCCTTGAGCCAACCACTATGCCATTTGTGTCCACCATACCTACCTACTACATGGTATTTATCCGCCGTTCCAAAGTAAATTGCTTGAGTGCTACCTTTAAAATTCCATCATTCACCTTTACAATATATAGCTCATGGGACAAATAGCTTAAAAACTATTGTGGTATTGAATATGTACTTATGCACTTTATCTCTTATTAAGTTGCTTGTTGTGCGATAACCATGTTTTCTGGGGACGCCATCAACTATTCCTTGTTGAATATCATGTGAGTTGCTATGCATGTCCGTCTTGTCTGAAGTAAGAGAGATCTACCACCTTTATGGTTAGAGCATACATATTGTTAGAGAAGAACATTGGGCCGCTAACTAAAGCCATGATTCATGGTGGAAGTTTCAGTTTTGGACATATATCCTCAATCTCATATGAGAATAATAATTGTTGCCACATGCTTATGCATTAAAGAGGAGTCCATTATCTCGTTGTCCATGTTGTTCCGGTATGGATGTCTAAGTTGAGAATAATCAAAAGCGAGAAATTCAAAATGCGAGCTTTCTCCTTAGACCTTTGTACAGGCGGCATGGAGGTACCCCATTGTGACACTTGGTTAAAACATGTGTATTGCGAATATCCGGTAGTCCAAGCTAATTAGGACAAGGTGCGGGCACTATTAGTATACTATGCATGAGGCTTGCAACTTGTAAGATATAATTTACATAACTCATATGCTTTATTACTACCGTTGACAAAATTGTTTCATGTTTTCAAAATAAAAGCTCTAGCACAAATATAGCAATCGATGCTTTCCTCTTTGAAGGACCATTCTTTTACTTTTATGTTGAGTCAGTTCACTCATCTCTCTCCACCTCAAGAAGCAAACACTTGTGTGAACTATGCATTGATTCCTACATACTTGCATATTGCACTTGTTATATTACTCTATGTTGACAATTATCCATGAGATATATATGTTATAAGTTGAAAGCAACCACTGAAACTTAATCTTCCTTTGTGTTGCTTCAATACCTTTACTTTGATTTATTTCTTTATGAGTTAACTTTTATGCAAGACTTATTGATGCTTGTCTTGAAGTACTATTCATGAAAAGTCTTTGCTTTATGATTCACTTGTTTACTCATGTCATTACCATTGTTTTGATCGCTGCATTCATTACATATGTTTACAAATAGTATGATCAAGGTTATGATGGCATGTCACTTCAGAAATTATCTTTGTTATCGTTTTACCCGCTCGGGACGAGCAGTAACTAAGCTTGGGGATGCTGATACGTCTCCGACGTATCGATAATTTCTTATGTTCCATGCCACATTATTGATGTTATCTACATGTTTTATGCACACTTTATGTCATATTCGTGCATTTTCCGGAACTAACCTATTAACAAGATGCCGAAGAGCCGCTTGCTCGTTTTCTGCTATTTTTGGTTTCAGAAATCCTAGTAACGAAATATTCTCGGAATTGGACGAAATCAACGCCCAGGGTCCTATTTTGCCACGAAGCTTCCAGAAGACCGAAGAGGAAAGGAAGTGGGGCCACGAGGCGCCGCCACACTAGGGCGGCGCGGCCCAGGCCCTGGCCGCGCCGACCTAGGGTGTGGGGACCTCGTGTGGCCCCCTGACCTGCCCTTCCGCCTACTTAAAGCCTCCGTCGCGAAACCCCCAGTATCGAGAACCACGATACGGAAAACCTTACTGAGACGCCGCCAATCCCATCTCGGGGGATTCTGGAGATCTCCTCCGGCACCCTGCCGGAGACGGGATTCATCTCCCGGAGGACTCTTCACCGCCATGGTCGCCTCCGGAGTGATGAGTGAGTAGTTCACCCCTGGACTATGGGTCCATAGCAGTAGCTAGATGGTTGTCTTCTCCTCATTGTGCTTCATTGTTGGATCTTGTGAGCTGCCTGATACGTCTCCGACGCATCGATAATTTCTTATGTTCCATGCCATATTATTGATGATACCTACATGTTTTATGCACACTTTATGTCATATTCGTGCATTTTCTGGAACTAACCTATTAACAAGATGCCGAAGAGCCAGTTCTGTTTTCTGCTGTTTTTGGTTTCAGAAATCCTAGTAACGAAATATTCTCGGAATTGGACGAAATCAAGACCCGGATCCCTATTTTTCCCGCAGCCTTCCGTAACACCCGAGAGCCGCCGGAGGGAGCCCCGGGGGCCCCACACCACACCCGGCGCGGCCGAGGGGGGCCGCGCCGCCCTATGGTGTGGGCCCCCAGTGCCCCTCCGAGGCTGCCCTTCCGCCTATTTAAAGCCTCCGTCGAGAAAACCCCGATACGAAGAACCACAATACGGAAAACCTTCCGGAGCCGCCGCCATCGCGAAGCCAAGATCCGGGGACAGGAGTCTCCGTTCGGCACCTGCCGGAGCGGGGAAGTGCCCCCGGAAGGCTTCTCCATCGACACCGCTGCCATCTCCACCGCCATCTTCATCACCGCCGCTGCTCCCATGAGGAGGGAGTAGTTCTCCATCGAGGCTCGGGGCTGTACCGGTAGCTATGTGGTTCATCTCTCTCCTATGTACTTCAATACAATAATCTCATGAGCTGCCTTACATGATTGAGATTCATATGATGATGCTTGTAATCTAGATGTCACTTTGCTAGTCAAGTGAGTTTTACTTATGTGATCTCCGGAGACTCCTTGTCCCACGTGTGTAAAGGTGACAGTGTGTGCACCGTGTGGGTCTCTTAGGCTATATTTCACGAATACTTACTCACTCGTTATGAATGGCGTAGTGAAGTGCTTATTTATATCTCTTTATGATTGCAATGTGTTTTGTATCACAATTTATCTATGTGCTACTCTAGTGATGTTATTAAAGTAGTTTATTCCTCCCGCACGGTGTAATGGTGACAAGTGTGTGCATCCGTGTTAGTACTTGGCATATGCTATGATCATGATCTCTTGTAGATTGTGGAGTTAATTATCATTATGATAGTATTGATGTGATCTATTCCTCCTACATAGTGTGAAGGTGACAGTGTGCATGCTCGTGTTAGTACTTGGTTTAGTCGTGTTGATCTTTCTTGCACTCTAAGGTTATTTAAATATGAACATTGAATTGTGGAGCTTGTTAACTCCGGCATTGAGGGTTCGTGTAATCCTACGCAATGTGTTCATCATCCAACAAGAGAGTGTAGAGTATGCATTTATCTATTCTGTTATGTGATCAATGTTGAGAGTGTCCACTAGTGAAAGTGTAATCCCTAGGCCTTATTCCTAAATATCGCTATCGCTGCTTGTTTATTGTTTTATCGCGTTACTACTCGCTAGCGTTACTACGTCGCGTTACTACTCGCTTGTTTACCGTCCCGGGCAAAGCACTTTTCCGGTGCCGTTGCTACTACTTATTCATACCACCTGTATTTCACTATCTCTTCGCCGAACTAGTGCACCTATTAGGTGTGTTGGGGACACAAGAGACTTCTTGCTTTGTGGTTGCAGGGTTGCATGAGAGGGATATCTTTGACCTCTTCCTCCCCGAGATCGATAAACCTTGGGTGATCCACTTAAGGGAAACTTGCTGTTGTTCTACAAACCTCTGCTCTTGGAGGCCCAACACTGTCTACAAGAATAGAAGCTCCCGTAGACATCAAGCACTTTTCTGGCGCCGTTGCCGGGGAGGAAAGGTAAAAAGGCACTCATACTCCGGTCCCAGGTATAAGTACTTTTCTGTTACCGTTGTGTGTGTGCTCGAAGCTATTTCCTTTAGATCCTGCAATTGCATCTTTTTGTTTCTTGTTTACACTAGTTTGGCATAATGGACAACAATGAGCTTCTTATTCTATTTCCTGATTTAAGACATGGATGGTTTGATGCGAAAATTAAAAAACCTATGAGATCTTATTTGCATACTGGTAGTAATATTAGTATGAACGCTTTGAACACCATTGTTGATAATAATATAGAAAGTTCTAAGCTTGGGGAAGCTGGTTTTCATGATCTTTTTGGTCCCCCAAGCATTGAGGAGAAAATTTTCTTTGATGATACTTTGCCTCCTATTTCTGATGATTATAATGATAGTGGTCGTTTGGTGCCACCTACTATGGAGAGTAAATTTTGTTGTGATTATACTATGCCTCCTACACTTGATGAGAATAATAATGATAGCTACTTTGTTGAATTTGCTCCCACTACAACTAATAAAATTGATTATGCCTATGTGGAGAGTAATATTTTTATGCATGAGACTCATGATAAGAATGCTTTATGTGATAGTTATATTGTTGAGTTTGCTCATGTTGCTACTGAAAGTTATTATGAGAGAGGAAAATATGGTTGTAGAAATTTTCATGTTACTAAAACATCTCTCTATGTGCTGAAATTTTTGAAGCTATACTTGTTTTATCTTCCTATGCTTGTTACTTTGCTCTTCATGAACTTGTTTATTTACAAGATTCCTATGCATAGGAAGCATGTTAGACTTAAATTTGTTTTGAATTTGCCTCTTGATGCTCTCTTTTGCTTCAACTACTATTTCTTGCGAGTGCATCATTAAAACTGCCGAGCCCATCTTAATGGCTATAAAGAAAGAACTTCTTGGGAGATAACCCATGTGTTATTTTGCTACAGTACTTTGTTTTATATTTGTGTCTTGGAAGTTGTTTACTACTGTAGCAACCTCTCCTTATCTTAGTTTTGTGTTTTGTTGTGCCAAGTAAAGTCTTTGATAGTAAAGTAAGTACTAGATTTGGATTACTGCACAGTTCCAGATTTCTTTGCTGTCACGAATCTGGGTCTACCTCCCTGTAGGTAGCTCAGAAAATTAAGCCAATTTACGTGCATGATCCTCAGATATGTACGCAACTTTCATTCAATTTAAGCATTTTCATTTGAGCAAGTCTGGTGGCCTAATAAAATCCATCTTTACGGACTGTTCTGTTTTGACAGATTCTGCCTTTTATTTCGCATTGCCTCTTTTGCTATGTTGGATGAATTTCTTTGATCCATTAGTGTCCAGTAGCTTTATGCAATGTCCAGAAGTGTTAAAAATGATTGTGTCACCTCTGAACATGTTAATTTTTATTGTGCACTAACCCTCTAATGAGTTGTTTCGAGTTTGGTGTGGAGGAAGTTTTCAAGGATCAAGAGAGGAGTATGATGCAATATGATCAAGGAGAGTGAAAGCTCTAAGCTTGGGGATGCCCCGGTGGTTCACCCCTGCATATTATAAGAAGACTCAAGCGTCTAAGCTTGGGGATGCCCAAGGCATCCCCTTCTTCATCGACAACATTATCGGGTTCCTCCCGTGAAACTATATTTTTATTCCGTCACATCTTATGCACTTTGCTTGGAGCGTCGGTTTGTTTTTGTTTTTGTTTTGTTTGAATAAAATGGATCCTAGCATTCACTTTGTGGGAGAGAGACACGCTCCGCTGTAGCATATGGACAAGTATGTCCTTAGGCTCTACTCATAGTATTCATGGCGAAGTTTCTTCTTCGTTAAATTGTTATATGGTTGGAATTGGAAAATACTACATGTAGTAACTCTAAAATGTCTTGGATAATTTGATACTTGGCAATTGTTGTGCTCATGTTTAAGCTCTTGCATCATATACTTTGCACCCATTAATGAAGAAACACTTAGAGTTTGCTAATTTGGTTTGCATATTTGGTTTCTCTAGAGTCTAGATAATACCTAGTATTGAGTTTTGAACAACAAGGAAGACGGTGTAGAATCTTATAATGTTTTCAATATGTCTTTTATGTGAGTTTTGCTGCACCGTTCATCCTTGTGTTTGTTTCAAATAACCTTGCTAGCCTAAACCTTGTATCGAGAGGGAATACTTCTCATGCATCCAAAATCCTTGAGCCAACCACTATGCCATTTGTGTCCACCATACCTACCTACTACATGGTATTTCGCCGCCATTCCAAAGTAAATTGCTTGAGTGCTACCTTTAAAATTCCATCATTCACCTTTGCAATATATAGCTCATGGGACAAATAGCTTAAAAACTATTGTGGTATTGAATATGTACTTATGCACTTTATCTCTTATTAAGTTGCTTGTTGTGCGATAACCATGTTTTCCGGGGACGCCATCAACTATACTTTGTTGAATATCATGTGAGTTGCTATGCATGTCCGTCTTGTCCGAAGTAAGAGAGATCTACCACCTTCATGGTTGGAGCATGCATATTGTTAGAGAAGAACTTTGGGCCGCTAACTAAAGCCATGATTCATGGTGGAAGTTTCAGTCTTGGACATATATCCTCAATCTCATATGAGAATAATAATTGTTGCCACATGCTTATGCATTAAAGAGGAGTCCATTATCTCGTTTTCCATGTTGTCCCGGTATGGATGTCTAAGTTGAGAATAATCAAAAGCGAGAAATCCAAAATGCGAGCTTTCTCCTTAGACCTTTGTACGAGCGGCATGGAGGTACCCCATTGTGGCACTTGGTTAAAACATGTGCATTGCAAAGATCCGGTAGTCCAAGCTAATTAGGACAAGGTGCGGGCACTATTAGTATACTATGCATGAGACTTGCAACTTGTAAGATATAATTTTCATAACTCATATGCTTTATTACTACCATTGACAAAATTGTTTCATGTTTTCAAAATAAAAGCTCTAGCACAAATATAGCAATCGATGCTTTCCTCTTTGAAGGACCATTCTTTTTACTTTTATGTTGAGTCAGTTCACCTATCTCTCTCCACCTCAAGAAGCAAACACTTGTGTGAACTGTGCATTGATTCCCACATACTTGCATATTGCACTTGTTATATTACTCTATGTTGACAATTATCCATGAGATATACATGTTATAAGTTGAAAGCAACCGCTGAAACTTAATCTTCCTTTGTGTTGCTTCAATACCTTTACTTTGATTTATTGCTTTATGAGTTAACTCTTATGCAAGACTTATTGATGCTTGTCTTGAAGTACTATTCATGAAAAGTCTTTGCTTTATGATTCACTTGTTTACTCATGTCATTACCATTGTTTTGATCGCTGCATTCATTACATATGTTTACAAATAGTATGATCAAGGTTATGATGGCATGTCACTTCGAAATTATCTTTGTTATCGTTTTACCTGCTCGGGACGAGCGGAACTAAGCTTAGGGATGCTGATACGTCTCCGACGTATCGATAATTTCTTATGTTCCATGCCATATTATTGATGATACCTACATGTTTTATGCACACTTTATGTCATATTCGTGCATTTTCTGGAACTAACCTATTAACAAGATGCCGAAGAGCCAGTTCCTGTTTTCTGCTGTTTTTGGTTTCAGAAATCCTCGTAACGAAATATTCTCTGAATTGGACGAAATCAAGACCCAGATCCCTATTTTTCCCGGAGCCTTCCAGAACACCCGAGAGCCACCAGAGGGAAGCCCTGGGGGGCCCACACCACACCCTGGCGCGGCCGGAGGGGGCCGCGCCGCCCTATGGTGTGGGCCCCCGAGCCCCCTCCGAGGCTGCCCTTCCGCCTATTTAAAGCCTCCGTCGAGAAAACCCTGATACGAAGAACCACGATACGGAAAACCTTCCAGAGCCGCCGCCATCGCGAAGCCAAGATCTGGGGGACAGGAGTCTCTGTTGCGGCACCCTGCCGGAGCGGGGAAGTGCCCCCGGAAGGCTTCTCCATCGACACCGCTGCCATCTCCACCGCCATCTTCATCACCGCTGCTGCTCCCATGAGGAGGGAGTAGTTCTCCATCGAGGCTCGGGGCTGTACCGGTAGCTATGTGGTTCATCTCTCTCCTATGTACTTCAATACAATAATCTCATGAGCTGCCTTACATGATTGAGATTCATATGATGATGCTTGTAATCTAGATGTCACTATGCTAGTCAAGTGAGTTTTACTTATGTGATCTCCGGAGACTCCTTGTCCCACGTGTGTAAAGGTGACAGGTGTGTGCACCGTGTGGGTCTCTTAGGCTATATTTCACGGAATACTTAATCACCGTTATGAATGGCGTAGTGAAGTGCTTATTTATATCTCTTTATGATTGCAATGTGTTTTGTATCACAATTTATCTATGTGCTACTCTAGTGATGTTATTAAAGTAGTTTATTCCTCCCGCACGGTGTAATGGTGACAAGTGTGTGCATCCGTGTTAGTACTTGGCATATGCTATGATCATGATCTCTTGTAGATTGTGGAGTTAATTATCATTATGATAGTATTGATGTGATCTATTCCTCCTACATAGTGTGAAGGTGACAGAGTGTGCATGCTGTGTTAGTACTTGGTTTAGTCGTGTTGATCTTTCTTGCACTCTAAGGTTATTTAAATATGAACATTGAATTGTGGAGCTTGTTAACTCCGGCATTGAGGGTTCGTGTAATCCTACGCAATGTGTTCATCATCCAACAAGAGAGTGTAGAGTATGCATTTATCTATTATGTTATGTGATCAATGTTGAGAGTGTCCACTAGTGAAAGTGTAATCCCTAGGCCTTGTTCCTAAATATCGCTATCGCTGCTTGTTTATCGTTTTACCGCATTACTACCGCTGCGTTACTACTGCTGCGTTACTCATCGCTTGTTTACTGTCCTGGGCAAAGCACATTTCTGGTGCCGTTGCTACTACTTATTCATACCACCTGTATTTCACTATCTCTTCGCCGAACTAGTGCACCTATTAGGTGTGTTGGGGACACAAGAGACTTCTTGCTTTGTGGTTGCAGGGTTGCATGAGAGGGATATCTTTGACCTCTTCCTCCCTGAGATCGATAAACCTTGGGTGATCCACTTAAGGGAAACTTGCTGCTGTTCTACAAACCTCTGCTCTTGGAGGCCCAACACTGTCTACAAGAATAGAAGCTCCCGTAGACATCACCGCCTAACATGATCAAGATCATCTATCTGTAATGCTATATGTTGTGTTTGTCGGGATCCGATGGATAGAGAATACCATGTTATGTTAATTATCAAGTTATTACCTATGTGTTGTTTATGATCTTGCATGCTCTCCGTTATTAGTAGAGGCTCGGCCAAGTTGATGCTAGTAACTCCAAGAGGGAGTATTTATGCTCGATAATGGGTTCATGTCTCCGTGAATCTGGGGAGTGACAGAAACCCCTAAGGTTATGGATGTGCTGTTGCCACTAGGGATAAAACATTGATGCTATGTCCGAGGATGTAGTTATTGATTACATTACGCGCAATACTTAATGCAAATGTCTGTTGTTAGCAACTTAATACTGGAGGGGGTTCGGATGATAACCTGAAGGTGGACTTTTTAGGCATAGATGCAGCTGGATGGCGGTCTATGTACTTTGTCGTAATGCCCAATTAAATCTCACTATATTTATCATGACATTTATGTGCATTTTTATGCCCTCTCTATTTGTCAATTGCCCGACTGTAATTTGTTCACCCAACATGCTTTTATCTTATGGGAGAGACACCTCTAGTGAACTCGTGGACCCCGGTCCATTCTTTTATACTCGAAATACAAATCTGCTGCAATACTTGTTCTTTACTGTTTTCTTGCAAACAATCATCTTCCACACAATACGGTTAATCCTTTGTTACAGCAAGCCGGTGAGATTGACAACCTCACTGTTTCGTTGGGGCAAAGTACTTTGGTTGCGCCGGAATCTCTAGTGTTGCGCCGCACTACATCCCGCTGTAACGGCCCCCGGTAGAATCCCTATTAGATTGTGTTTGCTTTTTTATTTTGTGCATCAACATGGCATCATGCATGCATCATATACATGTTTTCAACAAAATAAAATTATTTTATTATAAACCATAAAACCCTCCCTTTTCCCTATTTTATAATTAAGTATGTTCAACAATTAATTTGGATTAAAAATGAGTTTTGTTTTGACTAAAAGTGAATAACTAATTTTCAAAACTACTTTGAATATCTTTCTTCCCTTTTTTCCAATTTGAGACATAAAAGATTTGAATTCAAATATTTTTTTTTAAAGGAGAAAACCAGAAAAACCCTAACCTCTAACCAGGCCGCAGCCCCTCCCTGGCCCTTCCTCCTTTCTCCCCGGTGGCCTGCCTCCCTCCTTCCCTTTTCGTCCTTGCGGCCCAACACCAGCCTGGCCCGGGCCGCGTACCCCTTCGCAAAGGAGAGACTCTCCCTGCTTGTCGTCATCCTCGCACGCAAGGAGGCGTGCTCCCTCTGCCTCACATGGTCGACGCCAACCACTCCACTGCGCCTCCTTCACGTGCCCCCTCTCCACCTTATCCTGGACCACCGCACCTCACTTTCCTCCTCCCCCAAGTTTTCCTCTCCTCCCCTTTTCTTCTTCCTCTGCAAGCAAACGGGAGAAACCCCCACAGTACACCTCCTCCCCGCCATGGCGCCGCCGCTGCGGGCACCCCCCCCCCCTCGCTGTCCGAGCGCACCAGAAGAACCGCAACGTCGCCATGAGCCTCTGCACGGAAGGAATCGAGCCGGGGCGCTCTACATCGCCGCCAACATCGCCGATTCTTCACCGACCCCGGCGGCCTTTCTCTTTGATTCCGGCCGCCCCCTACCTCCTCCGGCCATACCGACACCTCCTCGAGCTTCCTGGTACCCTTGCGAACCTCCTGGACACCCTGGTTCTCCTCCTCGCTCCCTGTTTCCTCCTACTCATGTTGATGCCGACGCCCCTCCACAGATCCTCACCGCCGGCACCTCTCCGGCGACCTCCAGCCGGCGTCGCCGCTACCATCTGGTCCGCACCGACGATGCGCGGTCGAGGCGCCCACCCGCGCGTCCAGGAGCCACGACATAACCCGCGCTCATCCTCACCGCGCCGCAGTGGTCACCGCCGCCTCGCGCGCACGCCTTCCGTCGAGCACGTTCCGTGCGCGCGTGGAAGGTTTGCCACGCTGGCAGCCACGTGGCCGCGGGCCCCATCCGTCAGCGCCTCCGGCTAGCTCCTCCCTCGGTGAGAACCGTTTTTCCCAGATCCAGATCTGACCTTTTGCAACTAAGCCCCTTCTTCTTTTTCAACCTCAACCCGCAGTCCCTGGCACCTGTGCTTTGCACGATAACCCCCTGCATGTTTTTAAAACCAACCCGCAGTCCATATTCCTGTTTGAACTTTCGTTCAGGTCCTTTTCTATTTTAAATAAACCATGTTTTCTATTTTAACTAATAAAAACTAATCTGTTAATAACTTTTAAATGGTAATTCAAAATGAAAAGTGTTGCATATCAATTTTGATCAGAAAAATGCGCTGAACATGAATATGCCATCCATTCATCTGTTTGCATCTCGCATCATGTCGCGCGTTGATAGTTGTGCAGGTTCACCTAACATATATGCGGAGTATTTCGGATATCCACATAAGGTTTCCCCGCTCCGTTTAATATTGAAGTAGCGCACCCTTTCCATGTTATGCCATGCTAATCAACCCTTAAATTTATCGGTAGAAAATGCAACTACAACCTAATTTGCTTGTCCGGGGTTCCGACTCCGATTAATTTGGATAAATTGCATTGCACCATATCTGCCAATGTCATGCATATCATCTTGATCATGCCGGTTCTTATTCCGTAGTTGTAAGATTTGCATCCGTTGTTTGTTGTAGCATTTGCTTCTTCCCGGATAGGATCACGAAGTGTTGATGTGAGATACGACGAGTTCTCCGACAAGTTCTTCTGCAGCTTTTCACAGGCGAGCCCTCTCTTTTCACCTATTTTACTCTCTCCCTCGCATTGCTATCCTTATGTTGCGCTTCTTTATCGAGTCATGTGTCCTATTCCACTTGTTTACCATAATAATCCTATATGTATCATTCCTTAACCTCAGCCATTGATTGATGTTTGAGCCTTGCGAGTCGTAGGCGTGTTTAGGTTCTGTTGTTTATCTCGATCTGTTATCGGGATATGTTGGGTTGTTGGGAGGTTATCACATGCTATATCGCTTGTTGGAGATACACATGCTTTACTTATTTGTTAACAACTAAAATTGTAAGCAGAGGCATCTCGTGAGCCCCTTTGCGAAAGCATCGGAACTTTGACTTGCTAATGTCCCCTAGGACCCGAGTTCTTGTTATCTCGTTCCGAGATTGAGCGCTCTACCCATGCGTGGGGACGATTATTGGGACCCCCCTCACCCATTACCTTTTCTCAAGTCAGTTGAAAAGGGGGCCACAACCTTGGTTTTATTTGGCGCATGCATGTTTATATACTGTTGCCTTCGGGTGTTTACTTCATGTTGCCTTCGGGTGGTTTATTTCTGTACTGCACTGCATAATTGCTAGACGACTTATCTAGTGCTTGGTCGTTAGTGCCCGCCTAGACGCCTACGCAACCTCTGGGTCCGTCTCGGAGTACGGCCGAACTTCGTCACGGGTAGCTTAGTTGGGTGGCCCCCCTAGACTTTCTTGTTGAACTGGGAACGGTATTGTTGTGAGACATCCACCGTCGTAAGTGGGTCGAGCATGCGTATGGTTACATTTGGGCAACCCCTGCAGGGTGTACATCTTATCGATAAGCCGTGTCCGCGGTTATGGACGACTTGGAATTGTATAGCTTGATCATAGAACAACTTACACCTTTATGTTGTTGATAATAATCTGATAATAACTTGCGTAGTAATATAGCATTACTATAACGGCTACCTAATAAAACTTGTCCACCGTTGAGTGCCTTTTACATTGCCTCTTCGCAATTGTTGAAGGGGATATGTGTATTTGGCTGGGTTATGTTTGTGTAGTATTTTACCTGTTACCTTATGCGCTCTCTTATCTTATCTGAGTAGACGGATGTTGTAGTGTGTCTCTATTGATTATAGTTTTGCTGCCGCTAAACCTACTATATAGCCCCAGGCGATATATATATATACTCGCTCGGCGAGCATAGCCATTTCTAGTCTCGCTAAGTACGTGCCGGAGTTCGTTCCTTGGTACTTACTCTCGCCTTTTCCCCTTTCTCTTTGCTTCCTCCCTCTTGCTCGGCAACCGATGGCCCGACTTTGACAGGTACAAGATGACGACGTTAGCAAGGTTACCCTTCCGGCTTGGCCCGGGCAGGGTTATGGACGCCACTCGGTTATCTTCAGGACTCTTAGTCCAATTTGTATCTTGTCCGTACTCGGACGTATTTGATCTTCCGTATGATTTGGATCTTTGTATTGTATATTTGTATCTTGACTCGTTGGAGTCGTTGTTGTAATATATGTATCTTGTGGGCTCTATTGTAATCTTGTTGTAATGTTACCGCTCGTGTTAATTCCTCTGGCATCACGTGTGTGATTCGTCGCGCACGTCGTGTCGGAGGGCGTCTCTGGATCGATATCGTGCGGATTTCGGCGGGTTCGCTGGGATCCTCATGGTACCGGTTCCGGGGCGTCACAAGTTGGTATCAGAGCCTCAGGTTGACGGTACCCCACTAGTCCAGCCTGTAGGATAACCTTGCCAACGGACGTTGTTTCTAGTGTCAAAACTATATTCTGAAAACTCTTTGGATAGATCTGATTAGTTCTGTTTTTCTCCTTATCTATATTCTTTCTCCTCTTACCTTTGCGAGTTTTGAGTCTTCTCTCTTATCTGTGTTCTCCGAGTCTTAGGTTCCAACGTGGGTTGGACGATCTTTGCCGTTAACCTAATAGGTCCGATCTCTGAAGACTTCCGACAGAAGAACACCACCGACGGTTAACCTTTGTCTTCTCCATTGACATCATCTTTGTTTTTGTACTCTTTCTTCAATTCTTTGTGCATTGGCCCGTCGAATCTTTGCATGCAATGCATATCAAGATCGTCAATCTGAATTCCAGGAGTTGGTTACACGATTCTCCTATTCTTGTACAGAGTAATACTTTGAGTGCGGGATGGGCTGATCACCATACCGACTACTCTTATTATTCGCTCTTGTTACGGTGAATTGGTGGATCAGTGTGACTGTTATTCCTTCCTTTGTTTCTCCGGAGCCATCATCGTCACCGGAACAACGACTTCTTGTTGGTGGTGTCGCCTATCAAGCTGGAGCAAGACTTCTTGTTAGTGGTGTCGAGGAGATCGACACGTCGCCTGAAGACCCGATAGTTCACCTCTCTCCCCCGTACCATGGCGTGGAACCTCGGGGCGAGGTTCCTTGTTAGTGGTGTCGTTTGTAACGGCCCCGGCTAGAATCCCTATTAGATTGTGTTTGCTCTTTTATTTTGTGCATCAACATGGCATCATGCATGCATCATATACATGTTTTCAACAAAATAAAATTATTTTATTATAAACCATAAAACCCTCCCTTTTCCCTATTTTATAATTAAGTATGTTCAACAATTAATTTGGATTAAAAATGAGTTTTGTTTTGACTAAAAGTGAATAACTAATTTTCAAAACTACTTTGAATATCTTTCTTCCCTTTTTTCCAAATTCGAGACATAAAAGATTTGAATTCAAATATTTTTTTTTAAAGGAGAAAACCAGAAAAACCCTAACCTCTAACCAGGCCGCAGCCCCTCCCTGGCCCTTCCTCCTTTCTCCCCGGCGGCCTGCCTCCCTCCTTCCCTTTTCGTCCTTGCGGCCCAACACCAGCCTGGCCCGGGCCGCGTACCCCTTCGCAAAGGAGAGACTCTCCCTGCTTGTCGTCATCCTCGCACGCAAGGAGGCGTGCTCCTCTCGCCTCACATGGTCGACGCCAACCACTCCACTCGCGCCTCCTTCACGTGCCCCCTCTCCACTTTATCCCGGACCACCGCACCTCATTTTCCTCCTTCCCCAAGTTTTCCTCTCCTCCCCTTTCCTTCTTCCTCTGCAAGCAACACGAAGGAGAAACCCCACAGTACACCTCCTCCCCGCCATGGCGCCGCTGCTGCGGGCACCCCCTCGCCGTCCGAGCGCACCGGAAGAACCGCAACGTCGCCATGAGCCTCTCCACGGAAGGAATCGAGCCGGGGCGCTCTACATCGCCGCCAACATCGCCGATTCTTCACCGACCCCGGCGGCCTTTCTCTTCGATTCCGGCCGCCCCCGTCCTCCTCCGGCCATACCGACACCTCCTCGAGCTTCCTGGTAACCTTGCGAACCTCCTGGACACCCTGGTTCTCCTCCTCGCTCCCTGTTTCCTCCTACTCATGTTGATGCCGACGCCCCTCCACAGATCCTCGCCGCCGGCACCTCTCCGGCGACCTCCAGCCGGCGTCGCCGCTACCATCTGGTCCGCACCGACGATGCGCGGCCGAGGCGCCCACCCGCACGTCCAGGAGCCACGGCATCGCCCGCGCTCATCCTCACCGCGCCGCAGTGGTCACCGCCGCCTCGCGCGCACGCCTTCCGTCGAGCACGTTCCGTGCGCGCGTGGAAGGTTTGCCACGCTGGCAGCCACGTGGCCGCAGGCCCCATCCGTCAGCGCCTCCGGCTAGCTCCTCCCTCGGTGAGAACCGTTTTTCCCAGATCCAGATCTGACCTTTTGCAACTAAGCCCATTCTTCTTTTTCAACCTCAACCCGCAGTCCCTGGCACCTGTGCTTTGCACGATAACCCCCTGCATGTTTTTAAAACCAACCCGCAGTCCATATTCATGTCTGAACTTTCGTTCAGGTCCTTTTCTATTTTAAATAAACCCTGTTTTCTATTTTAACTAATAAAAACTAATCTGTTAATAACTTTTAAATGGTAATTCAAAATGAAAAGTGTTGCATATCAATTTTGATCAGAAAAATGCGCTGAACATGAATATGCCATCCATTCATCTGTTTGCATCTCGCATCATGTCGCGCGTTGATAGTTGTGCAGGTTCACCTAACATATATGCGGAGTATTTCGGATATCCACATAAGGTTTCCCGCTCCGTTTAATATTGAAGTAGCGCACCCTTTCCATGTTATGCCATGCTAATCAACCCTTAAATTTATCGGTAGAAAATGCAACTACAACCTAATTTGCTTGTCCGGGTTCCGACTCCGATTAATTTGGATAAATTGCATTGCACCATATCTCGCCAATGTCATGCATATCATCTTGATCATGCCGGTTCTTATTCCGTAGTTGTAAGATTTGCATCCGTTGTTTGTTGTAGCATTTGCTTCTTCCGGATAGGATCACGAAGTGTTGATGTGAGATACGACGAGTTCTCCGACAAGTTCTTCTGCAGCTTTTCACAGGCGAGCCCTCTCTTTTCACCTATTTTACTCTCTCCCTCGCATTGCTATCCTTATGTTGCGCTTCTTTATCGAGTCACGTGTCCTATTCCACTTGTTTACCATAATAATCCTATATGTATCATTCCTTAACCTCAGCCGTTGATTGATGTTTGAGCCTTGCGAGTCGTAGGCGTGTTTAGGTTCTGTTGTTTATCTCGATCTGTTATCGGGATATGTTGGGTTGTTGGGAGGTTATCACATGCTATATCAGTTGTTGGAGATACACATGCTTTACTTATTTGTTAACAACTAAAATTGTAAGCGAGAGGCATCTCGTGAGCCCCTTTGCGAAAGCATCGGAACTTTGACTTGCTAATGTCCCCTAGGACCCGAGTTCTTGTTATCTCGTTCCGAGATTGAGCGCTCTACCCATGCGTGGGGACGATTATTGGGACCCCTCATCCATTACCTTTTCTCAAGTCGGTTGAAAAGGGGGCCACAACCTTGGTTTTATTTGGCGCATGCATGTTTATATACCGTTGCCTTCGGGTGTTTACTTACTGTTGCCTTCGGGTGGTTTATTTCTGTACGCACCGCATAATTGCTAGACGACTTATCTAGTGCTTGGCCGTTAGTGCCCGCCTAGACGCCTACGCAACCTCTGGGTCCGTCTCGGAGTACGGCCGAACTTCGTCACGGGTAGCTTAGTTGGGTGGCCCCCCTAGACTTTCTTGTTGAACTGGGAACGGTATTGTTGTGAGACATCCACCTGTCGTAAGTGGGTCGAGCATGCGTATGGTTACATTTGGGCAACCCCTACAGGGTGTACATCTTATCGATAAGCCGTGTCCGCGTTTATGGACGACTTGGAATTGTATAGCTTGATCATAGAACAACTTACACCTTTATGTTGTTGATAATAATCTGATAATAACTTGCGTAGTAATATAGCATTACTATAACGGCTACCTAATAAAACTTGTCCACCGTTGAGTGCCTTTTACATTGCCTCTTCGCAATTGTTGAAGGGGATATGTGTATTTGGTCGGGTTATGTTTGTGTAGTATTTTACCTGTTACCTTATGCGCTCTCTTATCTTATCTGAGTAGACGGATGTTGTAGTGTGCCTCTATTGATTATAGTTTTGCTGCCGCTAAACCTACTATATAGCCCCAGGCGATATATATATATACTCGCTCGGCGAGCATAGCCATTTCTAGTCTCGCTAAGTACGTTCCGGAGTTCGTTCCTTGGTACTTACTCTCACCTTTTCCCCTTTCTCTTTTGCTTCCTCCCTCTTGTTGGCAACCGATGGCCCGACTTTGACAGGTACAAGATGACGACGTTAGCAAGGTTACCCTTCCGGCTTGGCCTGGGCAGGGTTATGGACGCCACTGGTTATCTTCAGGACTCTTAGTCCAATTTGTATCTTGTCCGTACTCGGACGTATTTGATCTTCTGTATGATTTGGATCTTTGTATTGTATACTTGTATCTCGACTCGTTGGAGTCATTGTTGTAATATATGTATCTTGTGGGCTCTATTGTAATCCTGTTGTAATGTTACCGCTCGTGTTAATTCCTCTGGCATCACGTGTGTGATTCGTCACACCCGCCGCCATCAACCTTCAACGTGCTTCTTGACTCCTACTGGTTCGATTAAACCTTGGTTTCTTACTGAGGGAAACTTGCCGTTGTGCGCATCACACCTTCCTCTTGGGGTTCCCAACGGACGTGTCAGCTACACCCATTATCCCTCAAAAAGATTCAAGAAGCATAGGAGGGGTAGAGGGAAAGGGGAAGCTCTCAAGGTCAACAATGGTGGAGAGCACAAAAGGGAAGAGGTAGCTGCCCAAGGGGTAAAAAGGGAGTCTTAAATACCCCATCCCATCGAAATATGACCGTTTGGGTCCTCCCAGGCCGGATTATCCGGGGCCGGATTATTGCAAAAATCCGGCCCCCGAAAAACGGCTAAGGACTTGAGAAAACTGCTCACAGTAAGGGGGCCGGATATTTTGAATCGGGGCCGGATTTGTTGGAGATATGCCCAAGAGGCAATAATAAAGTGGTTATTATAATATCTTTGTGTTTATGATAAATGTTTGCATACCATGCTGTAATTGTATTAACCGAAACATTGATACATGTGTGTTATGTAAACAACAAGGAGTCCCTAGTAAGCCTCTTGTATAAACTAGCTTGTTGATTAATGGATGATCATGGTTTCGTGATCATGAACATTGGATGTTATTAATAACAAGGTTATGTCATTAGTTGAATGATATAATGGACACACACCCAAATGAGCGTAGCATAAGATCAAGTCATTAAGTTCAAATTGCTATAAGCTTTCGATACATAGTTGCCTTAGTCCTTCGACCATGAGATCATGTAAATCACTTACACCGGAAGGGTACTTTGATTACATCAAACGCCATTGCGTAAATGGGGAGTTATAAAGATGGGATTAAGTATTTGGAAAGTGTGAGTCGAGGCATATGGATCAATAGTGGGATTTGTCCATCCTGATGACGGATAGATATACTCTAGGCCCTCTCGGTGGAATGTCGTCAGATTAGCTTGCAAGCATATGATTTGATCATGAGAGATGACATACCGCGGTACGAGTAAAGGGTACTTGTCGGTAACGAGGTTGAACAATGTATGGAGATACCGATGATCAAACCTCGGATAGGTAAAATATCGTGTGAGAAAGGGAATTGGCATCGTATGTAAATGGTTCAATCGATCACTAAAGTCATCGTTGAATATGTGGGAGCCATTATGGATCTCCAGATCCCGCTATTGGTTTTTGCTCGGAGAGGAGTCTCGACCATGTCTGCATAGTTCGCGAACCGTAGGGTGACGCGCTTAAGGTTCGATGTCGCATTCGGAATATTAGATGGAGTCCGAAGTTTTTGTTCGGAGTCTCAGATAGAATCCAGGACATCACGAGGAGGTCCGGAATAGTCCGGAGAATAAGATTCATATAAGGGAAGTCATTTTCCGGGGTTCGGGAAAATGTCCGGTGTTTTGACCGAACCTTCTAGAAGGTTCTAGAGGGCCACCAGTGGGCCCACCACCCCGGGAGAGGCCACATAGGCGCCAAATGGCATGGTGGGTCCTGCCCACTATGACATGTGGGCCCAGGCCGGCCCATGATACGTCTCCGACGTATCGATAATTTCTTATGTTCCATGCCATATTATTGATGATACCTACATGTTTTATGCACACTTTATGTCATATTCGTGCATTTTCTGGAACTAACCTATTAACAAGATGCCGAAGTGCCAGTTCCTGTTTTCTGCTGTTTTTGGTTTCGAAATCCTAGTAACGAAATATTCTCGAAATTGGACGAAATCAAGTCCCGGGGGCCTATTTTGCCACGAACCTTCCGGAAGACCGAAGAGCATACGAAGTGGGGCCACGAGGTGGCGACACCACAAGGCGGCGCGGCCAAGGAGGGGCCCGCGCCGCCTATGGTGTGGGCCCCTCGTCAGCCCTCCGACTCCGCCCCTTCCGCCTACTTAAAGCCTCCGTCGCGAAACCCCGATGCGAAAAACCACGATACGGAAAACCTTCCGGAGACGCCGCCGCCGCCAATCCCATCTCGGGGATTCGGAGATCTCCTCCGGCACCCTCGCCGGAGAGGGGATTCATCTCCCGGAGGACTCTACACCGCCATGGTCGCCTCCGGAGTGATGAGTGAGTAGTTCACCCCTGGACTATGGGTCCATAGCCAGTAGCTAGATGGTTGTCTTCTCCTCATTGTGCTTCATTGTTGGATCTTGTGAGCTGCCTAACATGATCAAGATCATCTATCTGTAATACTGTATGTTGTATTTGTCGGGATCCGATGGATAGAGAATACCATGTTATGTTAATTATCAAGTTATTGCATATGTGTTGTTTATGATCTTGCATGCTCTCCGTTATTAGTAGAGGCTCTGGCCAAGTTGATGCTAGTAACTCCAAGAGGGAGTATTTATGCTCGATAGTGGGTTCATGCCTGCATTGACACCGGGACGAGTGACGGAAAGTTCTAAGGTCGTGTTGTGCTCGTTGCCACTAGGGATAAAACATTGATGCTATGTCCGAGGATGTAGTTATTGATTACATTACGCACCATACTTAATGCAATTGTCTGTTGCTTTGCAACTTAATACTGGAAGGGGTTCGGATGATAACTTGAAGGTGGACTTTTTAGGCATAGATGCGGTTGGATGGCGGTCTATGTACTTTGTCGTAATGCCCAATTAAATCTCACTATACTTATCATGACATGTATGTGTATTGTTATGCTCTCTCTATTTGTCAATTGCCCGACTGTAATTTGTTCACCCAACATGCTTTTATCTTATGGGAGAGACACCTCTAGTGAACTGTGGACCCCGGTCCATTCTTTAATACTTGAAATACAAATCTGCTTGCAATACTTGTTTCTACTGTTTTCTCTGCAAACAATCATCTTCCACACAATTCGGTTAATCCTTTGTTACGACAAGCCGGTGAGATTGACAACCTCACTCGTTTCGTTGGGGCAAAGTACTTTGGTTGTGTTGTGCAGGTTCCACATTGGCGCCGGGATCTCCGGTGTTGCGCCGCACTACATCCCGCCGCCATCAACCTTCAACGTGCTTCTTGGCTCCTCCTGGTTCGATAAACCTTGGTGTCTTTCTGAGGGAAAACTTGCTGCTGTGCGCATCATACCTTCCTCTTGGGGTTCCCCAACGAACATGTGAAATACACGCCATCAAGCTCTTTTTCTGGCGCCGTTGCCGGGGAGATCAAGACACGCTGCAAGGGGAGTCTCCACTTCTCAATCTCTTTACTTTGTTTTTGTCTTGTTTTATTTTATTTACTACTTTGTTTGCTGCATTATATTAAAACACAAAAAAATTAGTTGCTAGCTTTACTTTATTTACTGTCTTGTTTGCTATATCGAAAACACAAAAAAATTAGTTTACTTGCATTTACTTTATCTAGTTTGCTTTATTTACTACTGCTAAAATGAGTAATCCTGAAGTTGAAGTTCGTTCATTTAAGCAACAAGGAGGAGAATGTTTAAAAGATGCTTGGTATATAATTAGTGATGCCCATAATAGGTGCACTAAGAAACACTCCACCACTATCCTACTCAGGAATTTTTATGTTGGTATCTCTAGCTGGAATAGATATGTTCTTGATTGTCTCGCGGGAGGTAACTTCCTAGGTGCTCCCGCTTTAGAAGCTAGTTGCATTATTGAGAGTTTATTTGGAACACCACTTGTTAATGAAATTAAAATTGAAACCTCCCTTGAGGATGTTATGAAAAAATTGGAAACTTTAGAGAAAAATTTTAGCTTAGAAACTAAGTTGGAGATGTTACTTGTTAAAACTGATGAACTTGATAAATCCTTAGGAGGAATTGATGAAAGAATTAGTGTCCTAGGAACTTGTGTTGACCATGATAATCAAATTAATAGGATTGGCGAACTTGAAAAAGCTATGGGAACCTTGGGTTCAACCTTTTCATCTTTACAGTTTAGAGAGAAAGCTTATGTGGGAAAGGAGCAAAAGTTTATGTATGCCTCTAAGTGCCTAAACCAAAGAAATATTATTATAGGCCTAAAATTGACAAAGCCCCTAGTACCACTGCAAATGGGGGAGCTTATGATATCAATGCTCCATCTTTTGATAACACTTGAGTTACACTTTCTGCGCCTAGCTGAAAGGCGTTAAAGAAAAGCGCTTATGGGAAACAACCCATGTTTTTACTACAGTATTTTTGTTTTATATTTGAGTCTTGGAAGTTGTTTACTACTGTAGCAACCTCTCCTTATCTTAGTTTTGAGTTTTGTTGTGCCAAGTAAAGTCTTTGATAGTAAAGTAAGTACTAGATTTGGATTACTGCGCAGTTCCAGATTTCTTTGCTGTCACGAATCTGGGTCTACCTCCCTGTAGGTAGCTCAGAAAATTAAGCCAATTTACGTGCATGATCCTCAGATATGTACGCAACTTTCATTCAATTTGAGCATTTTCATTTGAGAAAGTCTGGTGGCCTAATAAAATCCATCTTTACAGACTGTTCTGTTTTGACAGATTCTGCCTTTTATTTCATATTGCCTCTTTTGCTATGTTGGATGAATTTCTTTGATCCATTAATGTCCAGTAGCTTTATGCAATGTCCAGAAGTGTTAAGAATGATTGTGTCACCTCTGAACATGTTAATTTTTATTATGCACTAACCCTCTAATGAGTTGTTTCGAGTTTGGTGTGGAGGAAGTTTTCAAGGATCAAGAGAGGAGTATGATGCAATATGATCAAGGAGAGTGAAAGCTCTAAGCTTGGGGATGCCCCGGTGGTTCACCCCTGCATATTCTAAGAAGACTCAAGCTGTCTAAGCTTGGGGATGCCCAAGGCATCCCCTTCTTCATCGACAACATTATCGAGTTCCTCCCCGAAACTATATTTTTATTCCGTCACATCTTATGCACTTTGCTTGGAGCGTCGGTTTGTTTTTGTTTTTGTTTTGTTTGAATAAAATGGATCCTATCATTCACTTTGTGGGAGAGAGACACGCTCCGCTGTAGCATATGGACAAGTATGTCCTTGGGCTCTACTCATAGTATTCATGGCGAAGTTTCTTCTTCGTTAATTTGTTATATGGTTGGAATTGGAAAATGCTACATGTAGTAACTCTAAAATGTCTTGGATAATTTGATACTTGGCAATTATTGTGCTCATGTTTAAGCTCTTGCATCATATACTTTGCACCCATTAATGAAGAAACACTTAGAGCTTGCTAATTTGGTTTGCATATTTAGTTTCTCTAGAGTCTAGATAATATCTAGTATTGAGTTTTGAACAACAAGGAAGACGGTGTAGAGTCTTATAATGTTTACAATATGTCTTTTATGTGAGTTTTGCTGCACCGTTCATCCTTGTGTTTGTTTCAAATAACCTTGCTAGCCTAAACCTTGTATCGAGAGGGAATACTTCTCATGCATCCAAAATACTTGAGCCAACCACTATGCCAATTGTGTCCACCATACCTACCTACTACATGGTATTTATCCGCCATTCCAAAGTAAATTGCTTGAGTGCTACCTTTAAAATTCCATCATTCACCTTTGCAATATATAGCTCATGGGACAAATAGCTTAAAAATTATTGTGGTATTGAATATGTACTTATGCACTTTATCTCTTACTAAGTTGCTTGTTGTGCGATAACCATGTTTTCTGGGGACGCCATCAACTACACTTTGTTGAATATCATGTGAGTTGCTATGCACGTCCGTCTTGTCTGAAGTAAGAGAGATCTACCACCTTCATGGTTGGAGCATGCGTATTGTTAGAGAAGAACTTTGGGCCGCTAACTAAAGCCATGATTCATGGTGGAAGTTTCAGTCTTGGACATATATCCTCAATCTCATATGAGAATAATAATTGTTGCCACATCCTTATGCATTAAAGAGGAGTCCATTATCTGTTGTCCATGTTGTCCCGGTATGGATGTCTAAGTTGAGAATAATCAAAAGCGAGAAATTCAAAATGCGAGCTTTCTCCTTAGACCTTTGTACAGGCGGCATGGAGGTACCCCATTGTGGCACTTGGTTAAAACATGTGCATTGCAAAGATCCGGTAGTCCAAGCTAATTAGGACAAGGTGCGGAGAACCAACCTAAGGTTGGGTGGTTAGGAGGGTGGTTGTACCCCCAGCCCACCAGAGTTCAAATCCCAGATTTGACATCTGTGTGTCTCATAAAGGCGGAATATTCATTCAGTGGGAGGCGACGTTCCCGTCGACGACGAGGCGCCTGTGGTGACTTCGTCAATTTCAAGATCCAATCCGCCGACTCAGTCTTCCGGAGGTGCTCATAGGGGTAGGGTGTGCGTGTGTGCGTTCATAGGGGTGAGTGTATGCGCGTGTATGTGAGCGTCTGCGTTTGTACTGTGTTTCTCAAAAAAAAAAATTAGGACAAGGTGCGGGCACTATTAGTATACTATGCATGAGGCTTGCAACTTGTAAGATATAATTTACATAACTCATATGCTTTATTACTACCGTTGACAAAATTGTTTCATGTTTTCAAAATAAAAGCTCTAGCACAAATATAGCAATCAATGCTTTCCTCTTTGAAGGACCATTCTTTTTAATTTTATGTTGAGTCGGTTCACCTATCTCTCTCCACCTCAAGAAGCAAACACTTGTGTGAACTGTGCATTGATTCCTACATACTTGCATATTGTACTTGTTATATTACTCTATGTTGACAATTATCCATGAGATATACATGTTACAAGTTGAAAGCAACCGCTGAAACTTAATCTTCCTTTGTGTTGCTTCAATACCTTTACTTTGATTTATTGCTTTATGAGTTAACTCTTATGCAAGACTTATTGATGCTTGTCTTGAAGTACTATTCATGAAAAGTCTTTGCTTTATGATTCACTTGTTTACTCATGTCATTACCATTGTTTTGATCGCTGCATCCACTACATATGTTTACAAATAGTATGATCAAGGTTATGATGGCATGTCACCTCAGAAATTATCTTTGTTATCGTTTTACACCGCTCGGGACGAGCAGAACTAAGCTTGGGGATGCTTGATACGTCTCCGACGTATCGATAATTTCTTATGTTCCATGCCATATTATTGGTGATACCTACATGTTTTATGCACACTTTATGTCATATTCGTGCATTTTACTGGAACTAACCTATTAACAAGATGCCGAAGTGCTAGTTCTCGTTTTCTGCTGTTTTTGGTTTCGAAATCCTAGTAACGAAATATTCTCGGAATTGGACGAAATCAAGTCCCGGGGGCCTATTTTGCCACGAACCTTCCGGAAGAACGAAGAGCATACGAAGTGGGGCCACGAGGTGGCGACACCACAAGGCGGCGCGGCCAAGGAGGGGCCCGCGCCGCCCTATGGTGTGGGCCCCTCGTCAGCCCTCCGACTCCGCCCTTCCGCCTACTTAAAGCCTCCATCGCGAAACCCACGATGCGAAAAACCACGATACGGAAAACCTTCCGGAGACGCCGCCGCCGCCAATCCCATCTCGGGGATTCACGGAGATCTCCTCCGACACCCCTGCCGGAGAGGGATTCATCTCCCGGAGGACTCTACACCGCCATGGTCGCCTCCGGAGTGATGAGTGAGTAGTTCACCCCTGGACTATGCGTCCATAGCAGTAGCTAGATGGTTGTCTTCTCCTCATTGTGCTTCATTGTTGGATCTTGTGAGCTGCCTAACATGATCAAGATCATCTATCTGTAATACTCTAAGTTGTGTTTGTCGGGATCCGATGGATAGAGAATACCATGTTATGTTAATTATCAAGTTATTGCATATGTGTTGTTTATGATCTTGCATGCTCTCCGTTATTAGTAGAGGCTCCGGCCAAGTTGATGCTAGTAACTCCAAGAGGGAGTATTTATGCTCGATAGTGGGTTCATGCCTGCATTGACACTGGGACGGTGACGAAAGTTCTAAGGTTGTGTTGTGCTTGTTGCCACTAGGGATAAAACATTGATGCTATGTCCGAGGATGTAGTTATTGATTACATTACGCACCATACTTAATGCAATTGTCTGTTGCTTTGCAACTTAATATTGGAAGGGGTTCGGATGATAACCTGAAGGTGGACTTTTTAGGCATAGATGCAGTTGGATGGCGGTCTATGTACTTTGTCGTAATGCCCAATTAAATCTCACTATACTTATCATGACATGTATGTGCATTGTTATGCTCTCTCTATTTGTCAATTGCCCGACTGTAATTTGTTCACCCAACATGCTTTTATCTTATGGGAGAGACACCTCTAGTGAACTGTGGACCCCGGTCCATTCTTTAATACTGAAATACAAATCTGCTGCAATACTTGTTTCACTGTTTTCTCTGCAAACAATCATCTTCCACACAATTCGGTTAATCCTTTATTACAGCAAGCCGGTGAGATTGACAACCTCACTGTTTCGTTGGGGCAAAGTACTTTGGTTGTGTTGTGCGGGTTCCACGTTGGCGCCGGGATCTCGGTGTTGCGCCGCACTACATCCCGCCGCCATCAACCTTCAACGTGCTTCTTGGCTCCTCCTGGTTCGATAAACCTTGGTTTCTTTACGAGGGAAAACTTGCTGCTGTGCGCATCATACCTTCCTCCTGGTGGTTCCCCAACGAACGTGTGAAATACACGCCATCG
>NC_061509.1:99650445-99709628 GCF_022539505.1 Lolium rigidum | reverse complement strand
CGATGTCGAAGATCTTGAACGTGCCATCGAGATCGGATCCTTACGCCTCTAATTCCCACGGACGGCGCCAATTGTCGGGGAAGACCCGGGTAGGGCAATGGACGCGGAGCAACCGGGCTGACCACTGGCCGGCTCGCGGCAAAGGCCGGCTGAGGAGCAGCCGGCCGGCGCCGTGGCCGGCTGGTCCGGAAGCCGGCTGGCTCTAGGTCCTAGTCGGCCTGGCTACGGCCGCCAATGCTGTAGCTGGGCCGGCTTCTACAAGCCATATCCGACTGGGGGTCCGTACCTCAGACCGACTCGAGGCTGGCGAGTCTTGCACTGGAAGGAACCGGGTTGGTGATCCGGGTTCCCAAAGTCCACGCTGACTTCATCTTCCGTAAAGCGCGGGGCACTGTAGAGCAGCAGTGCCACGCGCCAGACAGGCCATCATCGCCTACGACGGTCCGTACCGGCTACAGGGCATGATGGCGACAGAGACTCCTCCTCGCCATACCGCTGACCTCCTCTGGCGGACGGGACAGGCCACTACGCCTCAACGGCTCCATGACGTCAACGCCTCGGGAAGGAGCGGAAGCCGGAGCCGGCCAAGCCGGCCGGTAGACTATAGGGACTTATATGTAAAGTGCCGGCGCCTATATAAGCTGGGCTACCCCTCTCGTGCGGGGACGATCGATCATTCTTACTTCATTCCACCCTTAGCGCTGCCCCGTGAGAGAGACCATCGTCTCCCTTAGCCTCCCGAGGAGCAGCCGGACACAGCTCTAGGAGCACCATTGTACTCGTGTGATATCTTATACACTCTAGCAGGAGTAGAGGTTTTACCTCCATCGGAGGGCCTCGAACCTGGGTACGTCGCCGTGTCGCTCGTGCCCATACCCGCTTCCGGATACCGCCGTGAGATCTCTCAGGAGCCACCTTCGATTAGCCACCCTATGGCATATGCCGTGACGATACCACGACATTTGGCGCCCACCGTGGGGCCTTCAGCATCCTCGGCCGGTGTCTTCATCCGGACGGGCCTCACCATCACCACCGGCGAGCGAGTCGCTTCAGGCTTGATCTGGAGATTCGGCTCCCTCGACTGCGTCAGCGACAACGCTGGCTGCTTCGCCGACCGGCCCTTCCCGGCCGGCGGCGGCGTCATCTCCTTCGGCGGCCACGACGTCTACGTCGCCACCGTCGCACCGCCGCGCTACCCGCGGCAGGTGCTGCGCTGCGCCAGCCCTCCTCCGCGAGCCGGCAGCAGCGCTCCCGCCAGCCCCGCCGTCGTGCAAGTCATGATGGCTGGCGAGGAGTTCCCTCCAAGTCCACGCGCGTCCGCGGCCCCGACCTGGAGCGCGACGTCGGCGGGCACGCATCCGCATCAGGCGCAAAGGCGCCACCACCACCATCCCGGGCTGGAGCAAGTCCGGGCAAAGCTGAGCACTCCGCTCACCACCGGCACGCGGCGCCGACGCCGCCGCCGTCGAGGCAGACTCGGAGGCGCACCGCGTGCTCCTCCTCAAGCGGACCGAGGAGCTGGCTGCTGCTAAGCGCCGGTGGGACATCACCCAGCGCGAGTACAACCGCGCCCACGGCCTCACCCCGGGCGGCGACAACCCCGGCCGAGCCGGCCAGATCCGCCGCGAGAGGCCGCGACCTAGGCGCCGAGATCGACCGCGACGGCGCGGACGAGCCGGCTCCATCCATGGAGCTGCCCATCTACAACACCCCCGACAAGAACATGCTCGCGGCCGAAGCCGCCGCAGAAGAGCTGCACCGCCTCGAAGGCGAAGAGTTACGCCGCCAGACTGCGCGGGTGACTGAGTTGGTGAAGGCTGCCAACAAGCAGTCGAAAGACCCCAGGTACGCCCGAGACCCTAGAGCTTCTCACGCTCGTGGTGCCGCAGGCAACGCCAGGGATACGGCCGAGTCCACCTCCCCAGGGCCAAGCCGGCGCAACGACTCCCGCGCCACGCACGCAACCTCGAGCCGGCCGAGCCACCGGCCCGGGCGGCGGCAGCAGCCGCGGCCGGGCTCCACCAGCCGGAACCGGGAGCAAGACTCGAGCCTCGACGCCCACACCGGCCGGCTCCGAAGCCGGCGGCGCTCGCCGGCCGGCCCACTCCCGGCCGGGCCCGCGCATCGAGCCAACAGACGCTCGGGACCGCCTCGACCAGGCTGGTTCAATCCCGCATCGCGGAAGAAGAAGGGCCAGCCGGCCCAAAGTGCTTCGGGCCGCGGATCCTCAACGAGCCCATGGTCGACGGCTTCCGGCTCCCGCGCGACACCCCCAAGTACGACGGCACCGCCAAGCCGGAAGACCGGCTGCTGGACTACTCCACGGCGGTCGGCATCGCCAAGGGCAACAA
Source organism: Lolium rigidum (assembly GCF_022539505.1). Lineage (NCBI taxonomy): Eukaryota > Viridiplantae > Streptophyta > Magnoliopsida > Poales > Poaceae > Lolium > Lolium rigidum. Next base: position 99,707,277 of record NC_061509.1, on the reverse strand, counting down.
GCGGCTGGGCTGTGCGCTACTCCCCTCATGCTGCTCGGCTCCGCCCGCACGTGGCTCAACAACCTGCCGGCCGGCAGCATAAACGGCTGGCTGGACTTCGAGGCCGCCTTCATCGGCAACTTCACCGGCACCTATCGCCGGCCGGGTCGCCCTCAACAGCTTGAGATGTGCAAGCGGGGCCCGGACGAGACGGATCGCGCGTACCTAGCGCGCCGGTGCGAGATGCGCAACTCCCGTGAGGGCGTGCACGAGATGCAAGCCATCGGCTTCTTCATGGGAGGCTGCCGGCCCAACACCATGCTGTGGCACAAGCTACGCCGCAGCGAGCCCAAGACGATGGCCGCCTTGATGGTCATCGCGAGACAAGTACGCGGCCGGCGGAGGAAGCCGGCAAGGCGCCGGCTGATATTTCACCGGCCCCGGCAAGACGGGACAACAACAAGCCGGCTGAGCACAAGCCGGCCGAGGGCGGCTCGCATGGCAGCCGGCGGGACAACTACCGCGGCAAGCGTCACAGCGACCAGCCGGACCGCCGGTACGGTTCCGCCCATGTGGCAGCCGTGTCGGACAACGCGGCGGGCGGCAGCCGCCGCCGAAGCAAACGAGACCGGCAATGGAAGCCGAAGTACACCTTCGAGCAGATGCTCGACTCGCCGTGCAAGTACCACAGCGGCAAGAACCCCTCCAACCACACCCCCCGCGACTGCCCCTTCATGAAGCGGCCGACAAGCGGCGAACCCCTCCCCCCTCCACCCCCGCCTCCTCCAGCCGGCGGGCCGGGTGGTCAAGGCGGCGCAGAGAACGCCAACCTCGAGCACCACGAGGCTAACCAAGTGCAGCATGGCCGATATCTGGCCGAAGATGCCACCTACATCATCTTCACCTCCGAGCCCGAGGACAAGACGAGCCAGCAGAGCCGTTCCCTCGAGGTCAACGCGGTCATACCGCCGGTCCCCCAGTACCTAAGCTGGTCAGAGCAGGCCATCACCTTTGATCGCCGCGACACGCCGGCTGTCCTGCCGAAGCCGGGCAGCTACGCCATGGTCCTCGACCCCACCATCGGCACGACTCGGCGCAGCGTGCGATTTTCGCGCGTCCTCATCGACGGCGGCGGCAGCATCAACATCCTCTACCGCGACACCGCCCGCAAGCTGGGCATCCAGGAGGCCGAGTTGCGCCCCACCCCCACCGTCTTCCATGGCATCGTGCCGGGCCACTGCTGCCGGCCGATCGGCCGGATCACGGCTGGAGGTGATGTTCGGGAAGCCGGATCACTTCCGCACCGAGAGAATCGAGTTCGAGGTGGTGGACCTCGTGAGTCCCTACCACGCGCTCCTGGGCAGGCCGGCCCTGACCAAGTTCATGGCGGTGCCCCACTATGGGTACCCGAAGATGAAGCTGCCCGGCCCAAAGGGGTCATCACCATAGCCGGCGACTATCGCCGCTCCATGGACTGCGCCACGCGAGCTCCAAGATGGCCCGGACGCTGGTCATCGCCACCGAGAAGCAGCTCATCCACGACGCCGTTGCCCTCGCCAAGGCCGCGCGAGACGGACATGCCGGCTGCAGGCAACCCGGCTGGGACGACCCACTTCCAGCCGGCCGACAACACCAAGAAGATCCTGCTGGACCCGGCGCAGCCGGACAAGTACGTCACCATCGGTGCCGGCTTGAGCAAGAAATAGGAAAGCGAGCTCACCAGCTTCCTCCGTGAGAATCGGGACATCTTCGCATGGACTCCAAGAGACATGCCGGGTGTGCCGAGGAGTTGGCTGAGCACCACCTCCACGTCCGGCACGACGCCAAGCCGGTGAAGCAGCCTCTCAGGCGCTTCGCCGAAGAACGAAGGAAGGCCATCGGTGAAGAAATCGCCCGGCTGCTGGCAGCCGGCTTCATCATGGAAGTGCTGCACCCGGACTGGTTGGCAAACCCGGTCCTGGTTTTGAAGAAGAACGGCTCCTGGCGCATGTGTATCGACTACACCAGCCTCAACAAGGCGTGCCCGAAGGACCCCTTCCCCCTGCCGCGCATAGATCAAGTCATAGACTCGACTGCCGGCTGTGAATGTGTTGACTGCCAAAACCCACCGGCGGGCAGCGGCCTTGTCAACACTGTAGAGCCGGGAAGAACCTAGAGCTGCGGCTGGCTGAGACCCCTCCGAGCGACGGCCCGCAATGCTCTTCTGGTCACACGCGGCGTTGCGAAGTGCAGGGCGTGCCACCTGACCTATACCTGGTCGGGAAGGTGATGAGGGTGCCTCGCTTAGTTTCTGCGGGGCATACATGTAAACGTTAAATACGAGCCTCGATCGGCTCTCGGGTTATCTCGTGAATCGGCTCAAAGAGCCGATCCACCCATGATCCGTACGGGGTGCACGAATACTTGGTGGTCCTGCTTGATCAAGATAAAGCTAATGAGATCTACGACGATTTAGGGTTTTCACCGCATAATCGGATCATCCTACTCCAGGTTGGGCCTTGCGGCCACGCACGGTGCTCGTAAGCCGATCCTAAACAAGGCCAAAAAACCAACATGAAGTTGATCCTAGGAACATCCCGTTTAGGACTTGCGAACGCCACCCTACGTGCCACTTGGATCCTCCCCCTTTGTAAGGCCTAACTATTGCGAGATATTAAACTAATCCTTGCAGAACAAGGAGCAATCGTAACGGATCAGATCTACTAAATAATGATCAAGCGGGGTGCCGCCCCACACCTGAGATAGGCGTGAGGGCGGCTAGATATGCAAGGGTTGCACTACGTAAGCATGCTTAAACGAAGAACAATGCTAACCCTAACACATCTAATGATAACTACGTTGCTCGCCATCAAAAACGCTTCGATACGAGCAACGCATGAACAACGTGGGGCTTGTGCTGCCTAGATCGCAAGATGCGATCTAGGCAGCATGTCGCTTACCGATAGAAACCCTCGAGACGAAGGAGTTGGCGATGCGCCGAGATTGGTTTGTTTTTGGGGTTGAACGTGAGTTGTTGTTTATTCCATAAACCCTAGGTACATATTTATAGTCCGAGCGGACTTTCTAATGTGGGCGTGCACTAAACCGTGCACGAGATAAACTCTAACTTCTAAACCGATACACAATCTATTATATTAAGATACACGGGCTAACTAGCCCAAATTCTCCGTGCAAGGCCGCTTCATAGTTCTTCCATATGTAATCTCCCAAGCCCATCTTGATCGCGGCCCACCTCCTGATTTAGCCAAAATGCGGTGATAACACATGCCCCCTGGTTTTGGTAATGATAATTTCAAAACCACTGCTTTTTTCCTCGGAGGGGTCGTATCACGGCGGAGCGGAACTGTCGCAGCATGCCTCATCATGACGACTTGCCTTCCCAACTTCTCTGCACGATTTGACAGTTTTGGCACCATGTCCTCGAGAACTGCTCGGAAATTAAAAACCCCCACCTCCTTTTATTTAGCCGCAACGAACAGTTCTCTTCTTTACCCCTTCCGCAGTGGCACTCCAAAAAACCCTCCCCTGCAACCATGTCCTCTTCCTCTTCCTCTTCTTCTTCGTCGGATCTTTCCCACGTGTCCTCTCCCATCCGAGAGTCGACGCCCTCGTGGGGTACGCAAGCGGCGTACGACATCCTTGCCCCGACAAAGTGGGACAAAGAGGACCATGACTCCTCCGTCTGGTCCGAGGATGACAAATCCCAAACCGACGGGGAGAGCGACCTCCGCTTCCTTGCTGACGAGGAAGCGGTGGTGGAGAGCGAAGACGACCGCCTCTCTCGGGCGGACTTCACCACCTCCGAGGAGGTGAAGGAGGAGGAGAGGAGGAGGAGGATGAAGACAGCTCCTCCGACGAGCCGCCGGCCAAACGCCGCCACCTGTGGCCCGGGAACTTCAGCGACGTCGATAGTGACGACGATGCTGACGAAGAGGATGAAGACGACGAGGGTCCTATCGGCGGCTGCTGGAGCAGTGATGACGAGCCGGCGGGGAGCAGCGCCGGCGGTGGCGATGACGGCGACGACGACGACGACGAGGGCGACGGCGGCCCCTAGATAGGGTCTTAGCATAGGGCTAGCAGTAGCAGACGGGGCAATGTATCCCCCTGGTCTTTCCTTTTGAGAGCAATCAGCTCTTCTCTGTAAGAAATCTGGCTTATCAATGAAGAAATTCCCCAACTCGATTTTGCCGATTCCCTTTATGATAATTTAGCCGATTGTCTTCCCTCCTGATTCTGCCGATTGCCACACTGGACAATGCCCAACAAGCCGATGGCATCGCATCGGTCTCCCACACTAAATTTCGAGATAGATCCACCCGGACCCAAACTCCTTGCCACACAAGGCCAAGCCTTACTCGCGCGAATCCACGAGATCTCACTCAAGATGACATGTTGAACCTAGCGGCGGAACTCCTGAAATAATGTCGGGTCTCCTTTTCATTATCCTCTCCGAATTCTGCTCGTTCAGCTCCGACGGCTTCCTTCTACAATAAACACCTGTCTTCTGAACGAGCCGTCACGAAGAGTGGGCCCACTTCGACAGAGTTGGTTAGACCTTGAGGGCGAGCTCCCCCCCGAGCCTCAGCCAAGGCGAGGATAAAGGACGGATCATCACCATTGAGATTTCGGGGCGGGCTCAGCCTTGTCCAAGAGAGCTATCCCGCAGGGCCACCAGCCGATCACCTCCCTTCCGTTGAGGGTCCATACAGCCGATCCGGCAGGCTATGATAATTTTGCAACATAAGCACCATTCTTCAGGTAACTTGTGGTGCAGAGTTCGGCCGATCCCAACGAAATCGGCTCCCCGGAGCAGAGACCTTCAAGGTGAGCTGCCCCCCGGGCCTTCAAGGTGAGAATAGCAGCGAGCTGATCACGTCAATCATCCTTGGTTTCCAACTCGCAACGCCGTATCAACCGATTCAGAACAAATCGGCTCTTTAGAGTGAGGGAATTTCAGGGCGAGCCGCCCTCCCCCGAGCTTTTTCAGTCCAAACCTTGCGCCTTGCTGATCAGATCGGCTCATCATCTTCGGCAGGCTGAAGCGACTTCCGGTGAGAACGTCTTCGCATTTCTGACACCCTCCAGACTCTTGGAGGGAACTAGCCCCCCTGCTCTTAAGTCGATGTCTATGCATCGGCTATTCCTGAAAATTTTCGAATTTTTTCGGCCGACTTGTGTATCGGCCCCCATGTCCCAATATCCACCATCAAAGGATGAGACTCTTCTACTGCATACCCTCGTGTTTTATCCACTTGGGCGCCCCCCCGAGCCGATTCTGTCAAGAGATTTGATGACATAGGCTCTGATGGACCGCGAATGTGTTGAGCCCAGGCAGTATGGATGGTGAGGATATTCGCGGCCGATTACTGGAATCGGCCTCCACGCTATTTGCTCAGTGAAGGTTTTGTACTGTTCCTTCATAGACCCTTGGGGCCGATCACAAGGATCAGCCTTGACAATCTTGCACATCGCTTGGCTCCAACTACATGGTCAGGCCAGTGGATAAAACTAGCTTAACCCTTCCCTTTGTCACATCGATGCGCTCGCAGTCGTCCAATTTGATGCTCGAGAGGGGTTCTTGGCCTCGTTGCTTCCCATGCGTTCATGCCGGCCGTTGAAACTTCGGCCGAGTCGTCGGCTTGGACGACCTCTACCTCATCACCATCCCACTGTATTATGCATTGGTGCATCGTGGAGGGAATGCAGCAGTTGGCGTGGATCCAATCTCTTCCCAGCAAAACAGCATAACTGCTCGTGCTATCAACGATAAAGAACGCCGTAGGGATGGTTTTTCTTCCTACGGTCAGATCCACATTCAGAACTCCTTGTGCCTCAGACGCTTGGCCGTTGAAGTCGCTCAACGTTACGTTGGTTTTGATTAGATCCGAACTCGAGCGCCCCAGCCGACGTAGCATAGAGTACGGCATGATGTTAACTGCCGCTCCGGTGTCCACCAGCATCCTGTTCACAGGCCTCCCATCGATATATCCTCGTAAGTACAGGGCCTTCAGATGCCTGTAGCTCCTGTCTCGTGGCTTCTCAAAGATAACCGGCCGTGGGCCGCAGTCAAGTTGTGCCACGGATGTCTCATCTGATCCTGGAGCACTGAACTCCGACGGGAGGATAAACACCATATTTGTGCCAGCCGATGTTTCATCATCGGCTTTTCTCTGCTCGGGCGCCACTCTTTTCTTTGTGGCTCACCCTCCTCGTCCGGGGTTCGCAGAATTTTGGCGGCCGGATCAGGCCGTGCCTTCCTTAGCGTGCGCAGGTATAATCTTTCAGTTTCTTCCAACTCACGCAGACGCTGGACTTTTTGCTTCTGGGAACGGCTGAGCCCATCAGGGCACCATCTGGGCTGATGATATTTGTATCCTTCACCACCGTCCTCCAGCTCCTCGAGATCTTCCATCTGAGGGGACTCAGCACGCTTGTTCCGATGCGGGAAAGGCCCTAGCCGGCTGAACACAGACACGTTAGCGGCACCCTTCTTCCTTTGTTTGCATTACGGGCGGTCCTCGATTGTTGGCAATCGGCTCATCCCTGAGTCCCAGCAATGTTTGAAGAACGGGCAGTCCCAGTGCCTATCCATGTCACTCTGCCCCCTTGGCTTCCCTTCGGCGCGACGATCGTACCCGTTGTTGCTTCTACCATGTTGGCGGTACCTTCCGACCTCGGCATCAGACCGGAAATTCCTTTCATCGTCGGCGTCGTAGCGCCGACGTCGGTCGTGGTGTTGCTCGTATTTGTTGAGAGGGTGCTTGGAGTGTGGGCGTTGATACCGCATGCTCCTTATTCCCCCTCTTGCCAGGTACCGCCTGTCCTCACATCGGGGTTGGTCGCGCGGATCGGCCCCCTCTTCATCCTTGCCACGGGAGTGGCTGCTTTCTGTTTCCTCTTTGTCATGGCGGCTTGCAGATCCTGCCACATTGACACCAAAGGAAAACTTTGGCTGATCTATGGGGTGGCTGAGATCTCTCCCATCAAGTGCGCCTTCGGGCGTGGAACCCCTTCCCCTGACGCCATGGGAGTGGGTTCGGTGGGAAGAGCCGAAGAGTGCGGCTTCGAGGATGGCTTTGATCTCGTCGCATGTGACTGGCGCGCCGTCCGCCATCTCAGACGTAGATGGCGATGTGGTTGATGTAGACGAGTGTCCCACCGGGCGTGCCAGAATGTGTTGACTGCCAAAACCCACCGGCGGGCAGCGGCCTTGTCAACACTGTAGAGCCGGGAAGAACCTAGAGCTGCGGCTGGCTGAGACCCCTCCGAGCGACGGCCCGCAATGCTCTTCTGGTCACACGCGGCGTTGCGAAGTGCAAGGGCGTGCCACCTGACCTATACCTGGTCAGGAAGGTGATGAGGGTGCCTCGCTTAGTTTCCTGCAGGGCATACATGTAAACGTTAAATACGAGCCTCGATCGGCTCTCAGGTTATCTCGTGAATCGGCTCAAAGAGCCGATCCACCCATGATCCGTACGGGGTGCACGAATACTTGGTGGTCCTGCTTGATCAAGATAAAGCTAATGAGATCTACGACGATTTAGGGTTCTCACCGCATAATCGGATCATCCTACTCCAGGTTGGGCCTTGCGGCCACGCACGGTGCTCGTAAGCCGATCCTAAACAAGGCCAAAAAACCAACATGAAGTTGATCCTAGGAACATCCCGTTTAGGACTTGCGAACGCCACCCTACGTGCCACTGGATCCTCCCCCTTTGTAAGGCCTAACTATTGCAGATATTAAACTAATCCTTGCGGAACAAGGAGCAATCGTAACGGATCAGATCTACTAAATAATGATCAAGCGGGGTGCCGCCCCCACACCTGAGATAGGCGTGAGGGCGGCTAGATATGCAAGGGTTGCACTACGTAAGCATGCTTAAACGAAGAACAATGCTAACCCTAACACATCTAATGATAACTACGTTGCTCGCCATCAAAAACGCTTCAGTACGAGCAACGCATGAACAACGTGGGGCTTGTGCTGCCTAGATCGCAAGATGCGATCTAGGCAGCATGTCGCTTACCTGATAGAAACCCTCGAGACGAAGGAGTTGGCGATGCGCCGAGATTGGTTTGTTTTTGGGGTTGAACGTGAGTTGTTTTATTCCATAAACCCTAGGTACATATTTATAGTCCAGGGGACTTTCTAATGTGGGCGTGCACTAAACCGTGCACGAGATAAACTCTAACTTCTAAACCGATACACAATCTATTATATTAAGATACACGGGCTAACTAGCCCAAATTCTCCGTGCAAGGCCGCTTCATAGTTCTTCCATATGTAATCTCCCAAGCCCATCTTGATCACGGCCCACCTCCTGATTTAGCCAAAATCTGGTGATAACAGAATTGTTGTCTTTTCTAGATGCCTATTCAGGCTACCACCAGATTCCTTTGAATCCGGCTGATCAAATAAAGACTTCGTTCATTACCCCGTACGGGGCTTACTGCTACACGACTATGCCATTCGGCTTGAAAAATGCAGGCGCCACCTACCAAAGGTGCATGCAAAAGTGTTTGCAGGATCAAATCGGCAGAAACGTTCATGCATATGTGGATGATGTCGTTGTAAAAACCAAGGAGATGCCTACCCTCCTTGATGACCTGAGAGAAACCTTCACCAATCTGCGAAGATTCCGGATGAAGCTCAACCCGGCCAAGTGCACATTCGGCGTGCCAGCCGGCCAACTCCTGGGCTACCTCGTCTCTCAGCGAGGAATCGAAGCCAACCCGGAGAAGATCAGTGCCATTGAGAAGATGGAGCTGCCGCAGTGCCTCAAGGACGTCCATAAGTTCACCGGCTGCCTCGGCTTCCTTGAGCCGCTTCGTCGCCCGGCCGGGGGAGAAGGCACCGCCCTGTACCAATTGATGAAGAAGGCGGACAAGTTTGTCTGGTCACCGCAGGCGGATGAAGCCTTCCGTGACTTAAAGCGCGTGCTCTCAACCGCGCCAATCCTTGCAACGCCGGGTTCAATGGAGCCGATGCTGTTGTACATCGCAGCCACCAACCGAGTGGTTAGCGTTGTCCTGGTGGTGGAGCGCAAAGAAGCCGAAAACAGAGAGCAGCTGGTCCAGCGCCCAGTCTATTACCTCAGCGAAGTGCTCTCCCAGTCGAAGCAAAACTACCCCCACTACCAGAAGGTCACCTACGGTGTCTACATGGCAGCCAAGAAGCTCAAGCACTACTTCCAAGAACATCCCATCCGGGTGGTTGCCACAGCGCCTCTGGCGGAAATCATCGGCAGCAAGGATGCCAACGGCCGGGTTGCCAAGTGGGCCCTGGAGCTAGCCGCCCACACCATCCTCTACGAGCCACGCACAGCCATCAAGTCGCAGATCCTCGCGGACTTCTTCGTCGACTGGGCCGAGATGCAATATCTGCCGCCCGTGCCGGATTCCACACATTGGAAGATGCACTTCGACGGCTCGAAGATGCGCAACGGCTTGGGAGCCGGCATCGTCATCACCTCTCCCAAAGGAGACCGGCTGGACTACGTCCTGCAGATCCACTTCGCCGCATCCAACAATGTGGCGGAGTATGAAGCGCTCATTCATGGGCTGAAGCTGGCCAAGGAGATTGGCGTGCGTCGCATACTATGCTTCGGCGACTCCGACTTGGTCATACAGCAAGCATCTGGCGACTGGGACGCGAAGGACGCCAACATGGCCTCATACCGCTTCCATGTCCAGCAGCTATCCGGCTTCTTCGACGGCTGCGAATTCCACCATGTGCCACGAGCAAACAACGAGGCGGCCGACGCCTTGTCCAAGATTGGCTCAACCCGGCAAGCCATTCCGCCGGGCATCGCCTTGGCGGTTATCAAGAAGCCGTCCATCATACCGTCACCGGATTCGGATTCAATATTCGTGCCGGCTGACCCGGGGCTGCTCAGCCGAACCCGGGGCTTCATCGCCCAAGTCGGGGGCTAACAAGCCGAACCCGCCGGCTACCACGCCGAACCCGGGGACTTCTCAGTCCAACCCGGGGGCTTCATCGCCACACTCGGGGGCTAGCAAGCCGAACCCGCCGGCTAGCAAGCCGAACCCGGCGACCATGCAATCGAAGCCGGAAGCTCCCACGCGGGAGACCCTGTTGGTCAGCGTATTCGAGATAAGATGCGTACCTTCATGGGCACAAGAATTCCTCTCCTACCTCACCGACGGTGTGCTGCCTGATGACAGAGTCCAGGCCAGGCAGATTGAGAGAAGGGCCAAGGCCTATACAATCATCAACCACGAGCCGTACAAACGCAGCGTAAGTGGGGTGCTCCAGCGGGTGCGTCGAGCCGGCTGAAGGGATTGAACTCCTAAGGGAAATCCATCGGGGTGAGTGCGGCCACCACGCCTCCTCCCGAGCCATAGTGGCCAAAGCCTTCCGGCACGGTTTTATCGGCCGACCGCGCTCGGAGACGCGAAGAACTGGTGAAGAAGTGCAACGGCTGCCAACGCTTCGCCAAGCAAAGGAACACGCCGGCTTCCGCCTTGAAGACCATCCCCATTACTTGGCCATTTGCCGTATGGGGCTTGGATATGGTGGGCCCATTCAAAACAGCCCGAGGCGGCATGACTCATCTCTTGGTGATGATTGACAAGTTCACTAAGTGGATCGAAGCCAAGCCAATCAAGAAGCTGGACGGCTCCACAGCCGTCACATTCCTCAAGGAAATAATCGTGAGATATGGCTACCCGCATAGCATCATCACCGACAATGGCAGCAACTTCGCCGAAGGCATCTTCAAACGCTATCGCGGAGAGATGGGGATCCGGATGGACCTATCGTCCGTGGCGCACCCGGAAACCAACGGCCAAGTGGAGAAGGCTAATGGCTTGATCCTAGCCGGCATCCGGCCCCGGCTGGTGGAGCCGCTTGAGCGCTCAGCCGGCTGCTGGATTGAAGAGCTGCCCAGCGTGCTGTGGAGCCTGCGCACGACGCCAAACCGCTCAGTCGGCTTCACACCCTTCTTCCTCGTATACGGGGCCGAAGCCGTCCTGCCGACCGATATCGAGCACGACGCGCCAAGAATCAAGCTCTACACAGAAGCCGAAGCCAAAGAGGCTCGCGAAGATGGAGTCGACCTGGTTGAAGAGGTCCGGCTGATGGCCGAGTCCAGGTCAACCGTATATCAGCAAAGCCTCCGTCGCTACCACAGCCGGAAGGTCAAGACCTTAGCATTCCGAGAAGGAGACCTAGTGCTCCGGCTGATCCAACGGACAGCCGGACAGCATAAACTAGCATCCCCATGGGAGGGTCCCTTCATCGTGAGCAAGGCAGTAGGCAATGACTCCTACTATCTCATAGATGCCCAAGAGGCCAAAAAGAACAAGGCAAGCAAAACTGACGAAGAGACTAAACGTCCCTGGAATGTCAGGTTGCTTCGACCATTTTACACATGAGAAGAGGAATGTATGTATCCCTTGTGTAAGCTATGAAAAGCATGCGCCAAGAGCGCCGTTTCCAACAAGTGTTTCGCATACTCTACTTCGTTTCGCCAATTGGCTTGAACCCTTTCACGCGGCCGGCTCAGCAACGTGATCCGGTTTCCGACAGCCGGCTTCCGATCCAGCTACAGACCGCAACCCGGCTGTCCGGCTGGCGGGAGTAAGGCCTAGGGAGCCGGCACGCGAAAAACGACTAAGGGAAAGAGTAAAAGCGAGTTGACTTGCAAATTTTCATAAAAGTGTCGGATTGCCGAATTCAGCTCGTTCGACTGAAGTACTGTCGGCCTCCCTCAGCGGCCCGCTCTTGATCCGGCGACGGATCGCAAGTCGGACGTACGACCGGCAAGAGCACAGCCAAAGAGTGGGGCGGATAGGAAAAAGCGAACAAGTCGAAAGAAAGCAACCCGGCACACAAATGATTAACAAACACATTAAAGTGTGCCTTAATAAAAGGATAATAATATTGTCTTACATATGCACCCGGCATCCCGGGGATTTAATAAATTGTCTTGCAAAAGCATAAGATAACAGGTACAAGCTAAGCATCGGCTGGATCAGGACCAGCCGGAGGGGCGTCAGCAGAGCCGGCTGCCGGGTCATCCTCGGGCACGTCGTCCGCCTCCTCGTCCTCAGCCTCCTCCTCCTCGTCGTCAGACGGCGGATTCGGGTCCGCGATGAAGATGGCCTTGTCGACGAAGTCGGCAATGGCGCAGGCGCGGGCAAGCCGAGCAGCCTTGTTCTCCGCCGGGAGCTTGTCCTCCACGTCAGCGCGCCGGTACTCCAACTGGTCGAGGCTAACCTCGTTATACCAGGAGAGCACGAAAGACAGTGCCATGTCGGCTCCAGCGCGCGTGGCCGACTCCTTCCAGTCCAGGAAGCGGTCGGGAGCCCTCTCCAGCCAGGAGATGAGGTTGGAGAGGTCTTGTGGCAGCGTCTCCGTCGGCCAAAGCAGCCGGATCAGCTCCTCCGCCGCCTTCCGCAGCTCCCAGCCAAGCTTGGTGACCGGCTCCACGCGGGCGGCGATGGACGTCAGATAGTCGTCCATGGTGAAGCAGTCGGAGCTCTGCTCCCCAGTGGCCTGCCGGCGCTCCTCCCGCGCCCTGCCAACAGCCGCTAACGCCTCCTCCTGCGCCTCAGGGAAGGACGCTGCAAAGAAGAAAAGCATGTCAGGAGCTGTCAAAGCCGAAATAAGCTGAAAAATGCAAATTTTCGAAGTCCTAATAAGCTCGGCGGCAGCCGGCAAGAACCGACCGCCCCCAGCCCGAAGATGGAGATTCCGAGCTCTAAAGTAGCTCGGCGGCAGCCGGCAAGAACCGATCGCCCCCAGCCCGAAGATGGAGATTTCGAAGTCAAAAGAAAGCTCGGCGGCAGCCGGCAAGAACCGACTCGCCCCCAGCCCGAAGATGGAGATTCGAAGCTCTAAAGTAAGCTCGGCGGCAGCGGCAAGAACCGACGCCCATCCCGAAGATGGAGATTCGAGCTCTAGTAGCTGGCGGCAGCCGCAAGAACCGATCGCCCTCAGCTGAAGATGGAGATATCGAAAAAATCAAGTTTCTGCCGCCGGCCGCCAACCTAAGCCGGCAGCCGACGGCCGAAAGCCGGCAAAGGGGAAGGCATAAGACTAAAGACTCACCCGCCAAGCCGCGGTCGAGCGCGCTAAGTTCCTCCAACCACCGCTTGGCGGTGGCCGATAGCTCGTTGGACTTGGTGGTCACCTCTTCGCGAAGCGCAAGCCGCTGCTTCTCCACCTCGTCCAGCCGCCCCGCTCAGCTCCGCCAGCTTCTCCTCCCCGTCCTTCTTGAGGGCGGCAAGCTCCTTGAGGTGGTTAGCCTCAAGCTGGCGCAGCCGCTTCAGCTCCCCGTCGGCCACCTTCAGCTTGGCGGCAGCAGCCCGGTTCGCCTCCTCGCTCGTGACGCATTGAGCGCGGGCAACTCGGAGGTCCGACTCCAGCTGTGGGATCCGGGCGGCTTCAGCTGCAAGCCGGCAAAAATGAGCCGTCAGTAAAAAAGAAACTCAACAGAAAAAGCAAGTCAAAAGAAAGAAGGCCTCACCCTTGACAGCCTCCAGCTCGCGAGCCAAGCCGGCTCGCTCGATCTTGGCCTTGTGGTAGCTGGTCACCACCTGGTTGTACAAGAAGGTGCGCCGCTCCTCAACCGTCTGAAAGAATCAGTTGCTTAGACGAAACCCGGACCGGCTCCAAGCAGTCGGCCCACGTCTCGGAGGGCTACCAGGATAACAACAAAATTGCAAAAGAAAAGAAAACACACCTTCTCGGCATCCTCCAGCGTCGCCAGCTGGGCAAGGGTCTCGCCGGCCTTGGTCTTGAGGCTGGCGCGATAGCCGGAGAAAAGCATCTTCATGGGCGCCTTGCCGGGCTGCCCCTCCCGGCTGATTATCTCGCAGAGTTCGCCCGATGCCATGCCTTCTCCATAGTTCCAGCCGAGCCGAAGCTGGAGTCGGAGGCGGACGGCACAGCCACCAGCCGGGCACCCTTAGCCACATGAAGGCCCTCAGACGGGCCCGCTGGACCCTCTGTCCTCACCAGCGCCCGGGAGTCGGCGTCCTTCGAGCGCGCTGGCTCCTCCCTCGCCGGCTCCTTCCCGGTCGGCTCCCTCCTCGTCGGCTCCGAAGCTGGAGGCGGCGCGGTCGAAGCAGTCGGCCCGGTGGGAGCCGTCCCTTCCGGGGTGCCCTCCAGCACCACGACGTTGGGCGCGGGCCCGCCGACTCCGGTCGCAGGCGGCGCAGCCCCGCCAGCTCCAGCTCCAGCTCCGGCCGTTCGCTCCACAAACGGGGCGCGGCGCGGGAACATGTCGTCTATGGTCGGCCGGCGCGCCGACTGACCCTGGTCTCCGCCGCCAGGCGCCGTAGGAGGCGCGGCTGAAGAAGACGCCCCCGCAGAAGGCGGCGTGGCCGCAGGCGGCACGTTAGCAGCCGGCGGCGTGCGCGCGCGTGCCGAAGGTTGCGGGGTCGGCTCCCTCCTCTGCCGCGGAAGCGGCGACGTGACGGGAGGAGCTTGCCTAGAGCCGCCTCCCTGGGTGAACTTAATCGCAGCCCTAGTCGAACAAGCGAGAAAAGATAAGTACGAAAAGGAAGGAAAGAAAAGGAATCAAACAACAGAGGAAAAAGAACTCACCCGGCTTTCTCCGGGACCTTCTTGGGCGCCAGCCGGCGCTGCTTCTTGGCTCTCGCCTCCGTGGCAGCCGTAGACCCGCCGCTGGCCCGCTTCTTCCCCTTCGGCTTGGAAGTCGCCGTGCCCGCAGGCGGCACCGCGCGCAGAGGCACCGCTGGGATGGGCCCCGTGCCGGATTCAGCCGGCTCCGCCTGCGGCTGCTCCTGCTCCTGCTCCTGCTCATGCTCAGGCGAGGGCGGCGGGTTATGCTCCCCCTGGCCGCCCTGATCCTGCACCTCCGGCAGATCGTCGTCGCCGGCTTGGTCGCCGGCTGGGTCGGCCGGGTCGACGTGATCCGGCGTCCAGCACCTTCGTCGCCAAGTCGCCATCCTCGATGCCTTGGCGGGTGAAAAGCTGAAAACAACAAGATAAATATCAAGTCGGCCACGCAGCCGCAAGCCGGAAGACGGCAAAAACGTTAAACTTACCAGTTCAGGCGGCTGCGCCCGGTCGTAGGGCGGCAGCCCCCAATCCCAGTTGTCTGGCATGTTGGCCTTGGTGATGTTGTTCACCCGGCGAGCCACCTGCAACTTGGAAAGCTCCGCCTTCGACGTCCGGGTCGGGTCGAGCCGGCCGGACATGTGGCCAATCTTGTGGACGCGCCACTGGAGCGGTATGACCCGGCGCGAGATGTAGGTGCAGAGGAGGTCCTCGGCACTCAGCCGGCCCCCCGTGACGCACTCACCCGAGAAGTCCCACAGGAGGTTCACCTCCGCGTCCGGGTCCGAGGACTTGGCGTTGCAGCCCCGCTTGATCCGGCCGACCGGCGGAGCCGGGTTGTATTCCGGCAGGTTGAGCCGGTCGAAGGCCGGGCACGCATTCCGCACAAAAAGAAAGACATCTGCCAATTCTTCACAGAATCGACAGTCGGAATCTTCGGGAAGGACGTACCCGTGCGGGGATAGATGGAGGCGGCGCCGCAGGTCCTCAGGCGGCCTTCGGTCGTCTGCGCCTTGAGGTAGAAGAGCCGGCTCCAAAACTCCACATCCGGCCACAAGCCGGCGTAGCCTTCCATGAAGGCCACGTAGCAGCTGAGGAGGATCATGGCGTTGGCCGGCAAGTGGTGCGGCTGCAGGCCGAAGTGGTCGAGGAAGCGGCGGAAGAAGTTGGAAGCCGGCAGGCCCAATCCGCGGTCGAGGTGCGCGCCGAAGACCACGCGTTCGCCGGGCTCCGGCCGAGGCTCCATCTCCGCGCCCGGCGCCCTCGTAATCACCCCCGCCGGGATGCGGCGGAGGCGCACCAGCCGGGCGATGTCGTCCTCCCGCATGTAAGACCCTTTCCAGGAGCCGCTCGGCTGGGCCATCGAAGACGAAGAAGAAGAGGAGGTCCAGGAGAGGCGGAAGGGCGAAGAAGAGCCGCTCCTCGCCGGAGGAGATCGCGGTGGAGAAGGGCGCGCCGTCGATACGCGTGGCCCCGTGGCGCCGGATTGACAGGCTTGCGGCGGCGGCACGGCGGAGGATCGTCGGGGCAACTGCTCGCCGAGGTTCGCCAGGGGAGCGGAAGAAGAAATCGCACCGGAGCAGCGAAGAGCTCGAGCGGAGAGAGGTTGCGAGGCAGGAGCGCGAGGAGGAAGAAATGGCCAAGTACCGCCTCGATGCCTCCCCCGCGGCTTTTAAAGCCCTCAGGCGTGGGCGGTTGGCCTCCAAGTGGGCAACGTGGGCCACGTCTCCGGATTTACTGCGCCCTAACTCCTCCCACGACCGCTACCGTTACCAGAAACCGCCACACCACGTCGCCCACAACCGCACCGGATCCGGAGGGACATTGATGTGACCAGACGAACCGGCGGCAGAGCCCTGGCGTCAGACCGGTCAAGTCGGGTGCGGGACCCGAGGCGGCGGAGACTCCGGCGCGCCGCAAGCCGGAGCCGGACAAGAAGTTCGACCCGAACCAAAAGTCATCAGCAAGGCGGAGACGCCATCAAAACTTACAAGAAAGCAAAAGCAGCACAAGTGAAAATAGCAGCCGGCAAGAACGAGCCGGATGAGGGCGCAGCCGGCTGAATGAAAATCCTCAGTCGGCCCCTCCAAGTGCCGCCAAGTACATTCGAGAAGCCAGGAAAACCTGCCTAGGTCCTTCTAAACGCAGGACCTTGCCAGCTTCGGGGGCTAATGTCGGGGGGAAGACCCCGGGTAGGGCAATGGACGCGGAGCA
Organism: Lolium rigidum; assembly: GCF_022539505.1. Classification (NCBI taxonomy): domain Eukaryota; kingdom Viridiplantae; phylum Streptophyta; class Magnoliopsida; order Poales; family Poaceae; genus Lolium; species Lolium rigidum. Next base: position 99,690,530 of record NC_061509.1, on the reverse strand, counting down.
ACCGGCTGACCACTGGCCGGCTCGCGGCAAGGGCCGGCTGAGGAGCAGCGGCCGGCGCCGTGGCCGGCTGGTCCGGAAGCCGGCTGGCTCTAGGTCCTAGTCGGCCTGGCTACGGCCGCCAATGCTGTAGCCGGGCCGGCTTCTACAAGCCATATCCGACTGGGGGTCTGTACCTCAGACCGACTCGAGGCTGGCGAGTCTTGCACTGGAAGGAACCGGGTTGGTGATCCGGGTTCCCAAAGTCCACGCTGACTTCATCTTCCGTAAAGCGCGGGGCACTGTAGAGCAGCAGTGCCACGCGCCAGACAGGCCATCATCGCCTACGACAGTCCGTACCGGCTACAGGGCATGATGGCGACAGAGACTCCTCCTCGCCATACCGCTGACCTCCTCTGGCGGACGGGACAGGCCACTACGCCTCAACGGCTCCATGACGTCAACGCCTCGGGAAGGAGCGGAAGCCGGAGCCGGCCAAGCCGGCCAGTAGACTATAGGGACTCATATGTAAAGTGCCAGCGCCTATATAAGCTGGGCTACCCCCTCGTGCTGGGGAGGATCAATCAGTCTTACTTCATTCCACCCTTAGCGCTGCCCTGTGAGAGAGACCATCGTCTCCCTTAGCCTCCCAGGAGCAGCCGGACACAGCTCTAGGAGCACCATTGTACTGTGTGATATCTTATACACTCTAGCAGGAGTAGAGGTTTTACCTCCATCGGAGGGCCTCGAACCTGGGTACGTCGCCGTGTCGCTCGTGCCCATACCCGCTTCCGGATACCGCCGTGAGATCTCTCAGGAGCCCCTTCGATTAGCCACCCTATGGCATATGCCGTGACGATACCACGACACCAATTGACAAGGTATCAACTTGTCAATGCCTATGAATTATAGGCTAGGGTTTAGTTAGAAGTAGAGGGCAAGTAGATCTCGAAGGTTTCAGCCGAAAAGTACTCGACGATTATGAAAACTAGGGTTCGTGAACAATGATTCGATGATCTCTTCGTCCCTCGACTCCCCCTTTATATAGGAGGCGGAGCCGAGGGTTTCGTTTTGTACAAGTTACAGAGTCCGGGACGGTTTCTAACTCATCCCGCCAGATTACAAACAACACTTCCTATTACAACTCTACTTTCCTTAATATATCGTGGACTCCCGAATCTTCTTATTCTTCGGGTAGTGGGCCTTCATTAAACCCCGGGTACTATCTTCGGCAGGCCCATTTGGGATGCCTATGTCAGTTAGCAAGGTTACCCTTCCGGCTTGGCCTGGGCAGGGTTATGGACGCCACTGGTTATCTTCAGGACTCTTAGTCCAAATTTGTATCTTGTCCGTACTCGGATGTATTTGATCTTCTGTATGATTTGGATCTAATGTTGTATATTTGTATCTTGACTCGTTGGAGTCGTTGTTGTAATATATCTGTATCTTGTGGGCTCTATTGTAATCCTGTTGTAATGTTACCGCTCGTGATTGATTCCACCCGCATCGCGTGCATGCTTCGGCGTGTACGAGGCGCTTGGTGGTGCGTCTCCTAAAATCGATATCGTGCGGATTTTGGCGGGTTCGCTGGGATCCTCATGGTACCGGTTTTGGGGCGTCACAAGTTGGTATCAGAGCATCAGGTTGACGGTACCCCACTAGTCCAGCTTGTAGGATAACCTTGCCAACGGTCGTTGAGTATAGAGTGTCAAAATCTATTTTCCGAAATTCGTTTGATAGTTCTGATTAGTTCCGATTTTCTCCTTACCTAAATTCTTTCTCCTCTTACCTTCGCGATTTTTGAGTCTTCTCTCTTATCTGAGTTTTTCCGAGTCTTAGGTATCCACGTGGGTTGGACGATCTTTTGCCTAATCCTAATAGGTCCGATCTTCGGAGGTCTCGACGAAAGCGCATCATCAACGCCCGGAACAACGACTTCTTGTTAGTGGTGTCGACTGATCTACGTGGAGCAAGAACTCTTGTTAGTGGTGTCGAGGAGAACGACACGATGCATGAAGACCTGATAGTTTAACCAACTCCCCCTTAGGTTGACGTGGGATCTCGGGGCGCGATCCCTTGTTAGTGGTGTCGATTGTAACGACCCAGGGTAGTACCCCTATTAGATTTGTTTGTGTTTTTATTTTGTGCGTCATCATGTCATCATGCATCATATCATCAACAAGATTTTATCAAATAAAAATTATTTTGAATAAAAACTAATTTTGTATTTTCCCCCTCTCATAGGTTTATTTAATAAACCTCCTCCTTCTACTCATTTAACAAAACCACCATATCAAATTTACAAAATAAATAAAATGTTCTCAACTGTTTTCTATTTCAAATCAAGTTTGGTTTCTGGTTTGTTTTTTTTAAATTCAAAACAGTTTTCAAAAATAAGGAGAAAAGGTTTTAAAAACAAAACCCTAACCCCTCTGCCAGGCCACATCTCTTCCCCAGGCCTTTTTCTTCCCCTCCCCGAGCAGCCCATCTCCTTCCCTCCACCTCTGGCCCAATCCGGCCCTCTTCCTCCTCAGCCCGTACCCCTTCGCTCTTTTCCTTCCTTGTCGTCTATCCCAGGACCGAGCACGAGAGAGACGTGACTGCCTCCCTCTTTCCCCATGGCCTGATGCCATGGTCCTCCATCGAGCCAACCACCGCTCCTGCCCTCCTCCTTATATTCTGCGGCGCCGAACCCTAGCCTTCCTCCTCTCCCATCCACGCCGCATCCACCTAATTCCCTCCACCCTTTTCTCCCTTCTCTTCTCTCTCTGTGAGCAACGAAACATGAGAAAACCCCACTGCCACCACCGTCCTCACCATGGCTCCGTCGCTACAGACCTCCCCTCGTCTATCCGAGACCACCACCAGAACCGCCTTGCTCTCCTCTTTCTCCACACCCAAGGAATCGGCCTGGGGCTCTGTAAATCGACAGTGAAATCGCCGATTCCGCCTCCAACTCCGGCGAGTAATTCATCAATTCCGGCCAACCTCGTCGTCCTCCGGCCAAACTGAGAACACCTTCGGCTTCCTCGTGTTCAGGCGCACCTCCGACGCCCTCTACCTCGCCCATGTTCGCTCCCAGTCGTCGAGTTCCTCTCCGACCTGCGAGCTCCGCCATGGCCTTCATCCCCGAGCTTCGCCTCGTCTACCTCAAAGGGTGGTTCGCCCTCTACTTCCCGATCCAGACATCCTGGGTTCAAATCCCACCGTGGCCTAATCCATCCTTTTTTCATCCCTTTTGTTTTGTGTTAGATCTCGCGGCCAGAGATCCTTCTTTGCCTTCGGAGCCCTTCCGAATTCAACAGCAGCAAGTAGCCCAGCTGGTCCGTTCCTTGATCCGGTGAGACCCAAGTTCAAGTCAAAGTGACAACGATTTAAACACAACCTTTCTTGTTTCTCAGATCCGTTGATGGGCTTTGAGCCAATTTGATCCGGTGCAACTTGCAGCCCAGCACGCCAGACCGCATCTCGTCGGATTAGATCCGGCCCACCTCGCCCAGCGCTGCAGGTAGCAGCCCAACACGTCCAAATCCTCCCTCTCTTATATTTTGTTCCATTATTTTGCCAAATGGTTTCAATCATATTTTGTAATCCGTAACTCGGAATAAAACATGTTATATATGAAAATTGATCAGAAAAACATAAGGAACATGAATATGCCATCCTTGTGCCTGTTTGTATCTTGCATCATGACGTGTCCTCGTAGTTGTGCATTTCACCTAACATATATGCGGAGTATTTCGGACATCGACTAAGATTTCCCCGCTCCATTTAACTTTGAAGTAGCGCACCCCTTCCATGTTATACCATGCTAATGAACTTAACTTTAACGGTAGAAATGCAACTCCAACCTAATTTGCTTGTCCGGGGTTCCGACTCCGATTAATATGGATAAGTTACATTGCACCATCGTTGCCATGTCATGCATATCATCTTGATCATGCTGGATCTTATTTATCCGTAGTAGTAAGACTTGCATGCGATGTGTGTTCCAGCATTTGCTTCTTCCCGGATAGGATCACGAAGTGGTGTGGTGAGATACGACGAGTTCTCCGGATGTTCCTCGGCAAGCTTTAACAGGCAAGCATTTTCCCCTATACTTCTGCCCCTGCAGAAGTCGCTCACCTATTTTATTTTGCCTTCTCCCTCATGCTATCCTTAAGTTGCGTTCTTGTCACGTGTCCCTTCCACTTGTTACCTCAAGCAGCCCATATTGCCTCCACCAACCACCTACAGCTATTGTTTGGTTTCGGGTCTGCCTTGCGAGTCGTAGTGCATGCTAGTGCTGTTTATATCTCGTTACCGTTACTGCTATCTTATCAGGTTATCTCGTTGGGGATCATGACACATGGTTTATGGACATATCTCGTTAGGGTATCATGGTTACTTGTTATTAGTTGTTAGCGGAGGCATCGGTGGGTCAGCTGATCGTTTTGTGACGGCTCACTTGTGTTTCTTGATAAATTAGGACCCCGAGTTCTTGTTATCTGTTCCGAGACTGAGCGCTCTAACCACACGTGGGTATGTTTCTGGGTCTCCCCTCGACCACTGCCGGAATCTACAGCTTTGTCCAGTGGCCACAACTAGTTTCGTAATGTTTTACCATTTATTGTTGTGTGCATGCCAGCCTGTTACTTATTTACTTTGGGAAGCCCCTGGGTGCCTTGTATCCCTTGTTTCTGGTATGCACGTATAGGTCGCGGAGCCGCTGCGAAGTGGTTTATCGCCCCAGTGTGTGTTTAAACCACCTAGTACGCTGTCGCAAACAGCTAGGTCCGCTTCGGAGATACGGCCGGACTTCGATACGGGTTTAACTTAGTTAGGTGGCTTCCTGGACATTGTTGTCGTGAAGGAGAGTGCGAGTCGTGATATCCACCTGTCGCAAGTGGGTTGATCGTGCGTGTGGGCACATTTGGGCACCCCTGCAGGGTTAAATCTTATCGATAAGCCGTGTCCGCGGTTATGGACGACTTGGAGCTGTATGACTCGACCATAGACAACTTACACTTGTTGTTTATTGATAATAACTTGCATAGTAGGTTAGTACAACTTCAACAATAAATGGTTAAAACATGTCAACCGTGTGAGTGCCCTTGTAAGTACTTCCTTGCGAGGGGGGAAAACATCGGCTGTGTTATGTTTGCAGAGTATAGAACTGTTAGTTATGTGCTCTCTCACCTTCTTTGATTAGACGAATGTAGTAGAGTGTCTCTATAGGTTTTTAGTGCTTGCGCGCTGCCGCTTAACCCCACCATATTGCCTATGACGTTCCTCTTGCGTCCTCTAAGTCCCCTTCATGCCTCAAGTACAAAGGACGACTGGTTGACGAATGCTTATACGTCTTGAAGTCTTGTTAAGTACGAATCCGTACTTATTGCTGCTTCTACGGGATATAACCGGGCAGGTATGAAGATATGTTCGATGAAGGCGACGTTAGCAAGGTTACCCTTCCGGCTTGGCCTGGGCAGGGTTATGGACGCCACTGGTTATCTTCAGGACTCTTAGTCCAAATTTGTATCTTATCCGTACTCGGATGTATTTGATCTTCTGTATGATTTGGATCTTATGTTGTATATTTGTATCTTGACTCGTTGGAGTCGTTGTTGTAATATATCTGTATCTTGTGGGCTCTATTGTAATCATGTTGTAATGTTACCGCTCGTGATTGATTCCACCCGCATCGCGTGCATGTTTCGGCGTGTACGAGGCGCTTGGTGGTGCGTCTCCTAAAATCGATATCGTGCGGATTTCGGCGGGTTCGCTGGGATCCTCATGGTACCGGTTTTGGGGCGTCACAACCTTCCACTCACATCGAGCCTTGTCAAGTGCTATACCACAAGATACGTAATACGGGCAAAGCCTTAGCAAGATGGGGCTGTGGCCTCTACTCCAATGAAAAGGTCATGGTAGATGCGGCGCTTCTCGTCATCCTCCACCTCGACATGGCCCAAGAAAAGTGCCAACTTTCGGACCGGGAATTGGATCATAGGGTGCGCTTGAAGAGGAAAGTCATTGTGTTGGCGATGGTGGAGAAATCTAGGAAGAAACATTGTGCCCGCATTGCCAATATTAAAGAAGGGATGTGAATACCAAATTCTTTCACATGTGGGTTTTTGAGTTCGGCCTTTTTATGATTTTTCTTCTTCATCTTTTGTTCTTCGATGTCTTCTTGTATTTCAGTGCCCAGAAGAAGATTAGGGTATACGTAGTGATGGAGATCTATCGTATCTGCACCCAGCCACAGGAAGACTGTCGTCGTTGGAACATGAATGCAGTGTCGTTCTACATCATCTTGAACCAGCCAAACTTTCAACGCTTTGTGGTGAGTAATTTTTAGCCTCTACTAATTTTTATCCTCAATCCAGAAAGTAATTTTCAGCCACAATCAACAAACAACTAATATTTATTTGGAAAGTAATATTTAGCGTGCATATTTAAATTTTGTTTTTTTTGCTCTGGTAGAAACTTTCTTAATATTTTAGGAGTAGTATTTGGAAAGCTTTCAATCAATTATTTTCTACTGCTGCCATATTTGTAAATAGTAAAAGAAATCAGCATAATGATAAGCCACGCAGAATTATTTTGTATCTCTGCCATATTTATAAATAGTAAAAGAAAACAACATAATGATAAGCCACACAAGAGCCTCTTTCATTTCTGTTTTTTAAGATTGTAATACTTCCTTAGTTATTAGTACTAATAAGATGATTTAGTAGATCTATGTAGTATATCTGTTGTGTTATATATACATCGACATCATCTTATTTTTTATTTTTTGTTCTCGAGTTATTCCTTGTCACTTCAAGGAAAGGCTTGGCTATTTTGCCGATAAGTGGATACCTGTTGTGGCCACATGCCATAGGTTTGAGCTTTTCCTGGTGAAAAGAGATGAAGCTACATACATAATAAGACCATTATGGACTTCCTTCTTGAGGTCACACAATATTTCTCTACATGAATGTGTTACCTTTACATTATTCAAACAAGGTGGTGATGAAGAAGATGATGAAAAATACGAGGAAGGAGCTGGGAAGATGAAGATGAGAAAGGAGATGGAAGATGTGCAGGAAGAAGACATTGTGATGAGAACTCAGTATGTGTTTAAGATTGAAGCACATGTCCCTAATGGTGACATCAAAGAATTCCATAATAATCATGGTATGTCGTTTCCTATCAAATGCATGCATTCTATGTAGTAATTATTTCATGCCATTTGGAATCCTTGTAATGTTAATTGCATTTTACTAGATGTGGATCCAACATTAGGGAAGTTTTTTATGGGAGTGTATTCAGAGATATGCATCTCATTACTATGGTACGGCAGACATGTGTGCCATAACTTTTGAGATGATGAAGGAAGTAACCAATCAGAAATTCCTTCATTAGATGAATTTTCCCATCTGTCTAAACTCCAATACTTTGTTAAAATGCTCAATGGAATTGATGTAGCTAACAACCGTTTCGTAAGTTATTCTATTTCAACCATTTTCTGAGATTATACTTGTGTGTTTCTAATGGTCAACTGAATTGATGAATTCGTCATTTCAAGTCATGCCATCAAGCATTGCGCATGGTTACAATATCCCACACAATGACACAACTCTATTTCTGAGCTATGGCATGGTTGATCCAATTCCTAGGGAGTACACCATCATTCATGCCAACCTCAACGAGGCAGAGTTCAATAATGGCTGGAACATCTTCTGCAATATGAACCTCACTTGTTGTTGTGAGAGTGGAAATGAGGGAACACTGCATTGGCTTGTTTGTGGCCAAATTTCGGTGGAAAAATCTTCAAGAGTTATGAAGAACAATGCTTATTTCATCTCTAGCTAATAGCTAGATCTAACTTTGGACATTTTTAGCAGTGTGAATCGGAATCTGGACAATGCTTCTTTTTTCCTCCAAGTGTATGTTTGGCGGTGTGGAGAACTATGTTTGTAATATACTTTGAACTAGGTGAATGCCCATGCGTTGCTACGGCCCTTACATTTTTTTCTTCCCACATATGTAAAGATAAGAAATGAAATTTAACATACGCCCATTTCTTCCAAAGTCATCTAAAGTGAAATGGCCAATGGATCCCACAACACACAGTATAAAAAGATTAAGTATGAAATTACAATTAGATCTACTAAGACATTTTGGAAAATGTGCATCTTTGAGGTTTTCTATTTTTCTATGAAGTATGTTCCATATAAATCATATATGGATGACTATTAATATATGGATGTACCCTTCATTTTTCTTCACTCCATTAGGTGCGTCTTCTCCATCATACACCGTGGACGAAAACGAAGTGTAGACTTACTCCCATCCTTGCTCTGCACTACCTTTAACATGTGGTCATATTTTCCTCTATGATAAAAAAACAAAATTAACACTGATTAGCTAAAAGTACATTACTAAAAAAAAATATAACCTTTGTATCCGTGGAAACAAACTTGATTTGAAAAGAGAGCGAAACGTAGCTGAAATTAGTATCCTTTCTATCCTTGGAAACAAACTTGACTTGAGAAAAGAAATACTCATAAAAACATGGAAGCAAAGTGATGACATAACTATGCATGAATGGATCGAAACAATTACCTCCTCACTGTTATAGCACAACACTGTAATTGTTAATATGTTGTCACTAAGAAGGATATATAAATATTAAGCACCATCTTATTTACCTCACTTGGCAGCAATATCACCCAAGACTGTAAATTTCGACTGACATAGAAGATCATTTCATGATGGTTTGTTACTCTTTTGCACATTAAACAAGCAGGACTGCGTAGATTCTATGCACACAATAGTAATTCCGTAATCCCCGCCAGATGTCCATGTGCCCCGCATCGAAACCCAGAGTCCATGTCTCCACTGAATCATCCCCAGTTATTTGTAATACTCGAAAAGCAAAAGCACAGCTCAGCACTCTCCATGCATAAAGCACCAGAGGGCGCCCGAAAAATGAATAATATTGTTTCAGTATTAGCACATAATTGAGAAAAAAAGGATCCCACCGTCCCATGTGCAACAATTTTCTGCTAATTCTTCCTGTTTCTCAATTTCTGAGCAGACTGGGATGTGGTAAATAAACGATACAATCATTTGATCATTTCAGAAAGTACAAAGCAAAATCTAAACCTTTTTTTAGTAAAATCAAAAGTGAACCCCTCGTACGGCAAACCATCATTATGCTATAATTCAGTTAAACCTCCAAGCATAACAAAAACTCACATGTTCCTGCATTTCTCGGCCATGCATTTTCCTTGTTCCCGCACCATTCTAGCCCTGTTTTTTTTTATGCTCATCCCTGCAATATTTCCACTTAGACAAATAAGAAAGAAATTCCGATGCTGCAGTTGTGACTACCACAGTCCGTGGAACAATAGTAGCTCTCTGTAAATGTGGTAAGACAGTATAAAATAATTAAAAATATATTATATTCCAGTTGGTCGTACGTCATACAATGCGTTTGGTGAAGGAGATTGGAAGCATCCAGACCGTTTAATCTAATCTCAGAGTCTCCGCTTCGTCCGATGTATTTTTCATTGCGTCGTATCTACTTTCTGGCAACTCAATGTATCAATCACGGTTTAGCTTGCAAAATTAATGAGGCGTGGAATTAATGGGATGCGTAATTGATTGAGGGAATGCAAGGAATCTCTACGTTTGGCTTCAACTTTCTTTTCTTGCTTTGCGGTAGGAAAGGAAAACTGGGAAAGTAGTGATTTGATACCCGTGAGGTTAGGTGACCCCAAAAGCTTTCCACCGCAAAGCAGGTATCAATTAGGGATTTGATGTGCAATTATTTTCATGTTAATTATACCGCATGTTGACTTCTCCCTCTGACCTTTAGCCTTAATCACCCTATCAATAAAATCGTTACTTGCCAAAAATAGATTCCCTCCGGCAGGTTAGAACCTCCAACAAATAGTCGCCGGTGATTCGTTGTCTCAGCTCCATCTTTCTTGTTTTTTTTACAGGGATTTATTACAGGGATCTTTCTTGTTTCTTTTTGTTCGTGTTATGGCATACTCCCCGACCCGTGGCAATATCGGGGAGTGCCGTGCTGCACTGGTTCTTCGGTGGCGCCCCCAGTTCACATTGTGGAAGAAGCTTGCCGCGGCCAGGGGCATCGTGTAAGTGGCAGATCACAGGCACCTTCATCACCCTTTTAACCTGCACCTATGTTCCGCTACTGACGATCTTCTTCGGTTACTTGCTTATGCGAAGGACAAGGCCAGCCTGGTGCGGGAAACAGGGCAGCCAATGAAGTAGTTCAACGATCAGTTCATCAACCAGCACAAGCGCAAATCGCACTCAACCCCACCTCATCCTCATCAGATAAGAGTAAGAGAAAAAGCTACGGTTTCACGAAAATATTGCCTAAGCTTCTCTGTAGAAAGCATGACCAACTTTCTGGTCTCCACTTCATCCATTCATATGCTTGAAAATAGAAGCAATGCAGATGATTGCCATGCCGAGCAATCCTGGTAGGAATGTAGGATACGGCTGGAGAAGAAACACGCGTGTGTGAATTAACAATTCAGTCATGAAGAATTGGCTTGATATATTTATTTCTGTAGAGACGACCATATGGCCATGGTGTTTCCTAGGCCCAACATGTGCGCCCCACCCAGCGGCCAAGGGCGTCGTGTCCAGCTCCCTGCCGACTATGTCGCCTGGTGACACGGAGGCATTCCTCGGAGTATTGGTGGCTGCACCAGCAGAAGCCAGTCAGTTGCTGAGTGCAGAGGTAGCCGGACGCCGCGCAGGTGTTCTTGGATGCGTTCTTTTGACGAGCCGGCTCCCGCATGGTCGCCGCAAGATGCTCCAGTGGTTTTATTCTTCTCAGATGCTCTGGCTATTATTTTTGCTCACCGCACATGTTTAGTTCGATGTCTTCAGTGTCTACAACAAAAGGGAGAAACATCATCGCATCCTGGTACCAAAGCCATTCCTTATTCCTCTTATCAGTCATCATACGCTTTGATCATAACAATATATTACTTCCATTTAAGATAACATAAACCTATTGTTATTATAGTTGGTCGCAAGATTTCTTTATCAGGAGGACTGACTTTATTTATTGGCTAGAAAACGAAAGGTGTCATGTATGTCTGCTGAGTTTTCCAAATGTGAATCGCTACTACAAGCCATGTCCTTTATGTTAATTTGATTTTACCTTTATGTAACTTATGCCAGATGGATGTATACAATATCCATGAGGTTATAATTTGGAATGATATAATTGCAATGGTCATCTATCAGGTTTAATATTTGCAAATCCTAAAATGAGCATACATGAAATTCCATCAATTACTGAGAGATTTATGTTTCTTAAGGGATCCCAAGAAAACAACATTTATACAAAAAAAATTACTGAATACACAATAGTACTTCACCGCCTGACATTTGGGATGTTTCATTATAACATATGTTTCTATCTCCACCTAGATGCCTGGATGCCTTTTCCATTTATTGTGGTTGAATTAGTTGTATTTGTCACTTGGCCAATACATGTTTTTAGGAGCTCTTACTGTACATGTATTACACTTTTGCACTGTAGCATGACCAATTGCTAAGTGAGTATTTTTGTAGCATGGCCGAGGAGAAGTTGGCCGACATCACAGGGCAGAGTGTGGGCGTCGTACCCTTTCTCCTCTCTCACGTCCCTCTAGCTCTTTCTATAAACACAGTGATGCGGGGCACGCGGCTATCGCATCTCTCATTTCTTCTTATGGTATTGAATCAGTTAATGCTCCCATTCCCGCTCTAAATCCTGCAATTGTTATTAAATTTCCTTCCTCTTGAAGTTAATTGGTGGTTGGCTGTAGTGATAGCTATCACTGGTATTGATTTTTTTTCACTAGAGCCATTTTGTATGGCCACAAACCAAAGACAGATCAAATTTAGTGAAATTTGGCGACAAGTAACACTCAGTAGGTATTGTTTCAGGTATGGATTGCAGGAACACCACTTCAGATTCTGCACACCAGCATACCAATTTGTTTACTCCATGCTTCACCAGGTGATGTTCATACCATAGCTCTATTATCAAAGAGGCTAGACATCGGATGATTTTTTTGGCTGATGTGAAGTACAAATATCAAGAGAGGACCAGGAAAGTTATGCCAGTGAGATTCCTAAGTACGTATAAGAGATTTAGTTGGTGTCTCTTCATGCCTCTGGCGCAAGGTTACCTGGTTGTAAAAATGTTACTGCGTGATATGATAAAGAACTTATACAACAACCAATGCTTGTACCATTAGCTATCACAGTTTAGGTGGTTGCAAGTTGATCGAGTACACACAATATTTATAAACATTAAACCTTTGTAATTTTTGTCTTTCCTGATTATAAGATAAATGTGTAGTGCTGATACATTTTTATTATAATGGGCACATTGGGTTGTTTCTCATTCACGAAATATGAATCTATTCCCGTAAGTAATATTTTAAGCGTATATGACATCTGTGGATAAGAAAACAAGTGAATTGATGATGACATCGAGCGGGTTGTCAATTGCAATGAACCATAATCCATAAAATGTTCTGGCTAGGGATATTGGAAAAGAGGGGAAATGTAGTATAGCAGTGGTGTAGTGAAACGTAGCTTGGAGTGAGTACGAAAAATCATTCTGATTGAGTAAATAGATGGATAATGAGTCCATTGATCAATGATGTTTATATGAAAAATTATGGTAATTTGTCAGAGTTGGAGAAAACACTATCTCACGGCATGGAATGACATGTTGTAGTAGGGGACTACAGACTACGGTTGTGACATTCTTAGAGTGGGGTGACTGATTGATGCAAACGATGGTGAGAAAAACTTGAGAGCCGTAGCAACGCACGGGCATTCAACTAGTTAAAAATATATGATACTTACAAAACAAATAATAAAAGTAATGCTTTCTCACGTCATACCTTGTCGCAGGAGCAGACATATGTCTAGCATCTTGAGGATAATGTTCCACCTTTAATTCCATTGGAAGTAGCTGTGATCGGATAACATGACTCCAAAGGATAAATTAATAAGCATGCCCCATAATAAGATATGCACATAAATATGTTACATGAAGATTCCTCTAAATCCAGGAACATGGAAAGCCAGTGATTTTCAGTTATACAATACAAAAAAAGGTCTAGAAATTCGATATCACTCTCACACACAAAATCATGTAAACCTTCTAGCATACTTAATGAACATGTATCATCTCCAATGAACATTTTATTCTGGAGCTCCAAAATGAACCACCGTGAACAGTAAATTATATTGGCTCCAGATCATGGATATCATGTGATTTTTAGTTATACAAATGCAAGCTTCTAATACATATAATCTATTTGTTTGAAATCTGTAGACAACCTGAATGGTTAAATCTTTAAATTACAATGTACCACAAAAATATGTATGTATAGCACATGTCGCACATACATGAAGAAGAGAGTTGATGCATATATCCAAACAAACAAAAGAAAGTAAGACTGAATTTCTGTCCGTGTGCTAGGTTTCTCTGTATCTAATGAAAGCCATACCCGAATTTCTTCCTGAGATCATCCCTGATGTCGCTGCTTTTTGGTGATAGCTCATGCATGCTCCAAATTTCTTCCTAAGCTCTTCCATTTGCAACTCTATCTATGTCCTGCTAACTCCTATGGTACTGCTGTGTGCCGTGACCAGCTTGATAGGATTGATGCCATGCTCCACTTTTGTCCCCTCACTGTAGTAAACGAACGCAACTTTCTAAATAGGCAAACACTAAATAAAAATCTTGAAACGCACTAAAATATATTGAATGATTTTCTTGCATATTTCCATTTGTATGATGTAAGAAAAGGATGTACCGCTTGGTCCCTGGACTACTTGTGTGTAGGGTACAAACAAATAGCTCGACACAATGTAGTGAGATGAAAAACATAAGACATCAAATCAACATCTTAACTCACAACATGCAAATATTGTGCAAAAAGTATCAAGTATGTCACCTTCGCATCAGACATAGCAGCTTCACCAATATGAGTCCAAAAATCTGTTACATATTTGGCTGCAGAGTAAAATGTTATTTTCTTCAAAGAAAATTAAAAATCAGCGAATTGACGTGAATTTTAAGTTGGCTGGTTGGTTTTAGAAACATTCAACTCGATCTCTACAACCATCAAAAAGTCCGCAGCCCATCATTTTGTGTCTCCCTGTTTAATTCATTGTCATGGCACAGTCCACACATCATGGACCATCAGAGTATTAAAGGAAATTCAACGAGCACCTGATGCACACCTAGGACACAACAATACTTACATCTTAGACACAAGAGATAATATCTTCTGCCAGGAAAAACTTCCCCAAGCCCCGCGGCATACCAGAACGGTGGAAGGTACGACGAGGGGCATCACATGCTTCGTCTATTGAAGCCCACAGTGGCTCGTCCAATACCCGCGGTGATAGAAAAGCACAGGAAGCCACAACCACGCTAGGGGAGAACAGCGGGGGAATCCATGTGTATCACCCGTCTCGTGCCACTGGGGCGGCAGGCGGCGAGGCGTCACCAGATCCCATCGCCAACGCGTTTCTACAGGCCATTGCCTCAGAGTACACGAACGGCGCCGCTAGCTTCAGCGCCCTCCTTGCTGTCGCCTGCGCAAGCAGGAAAGTCTTGGCGGAGGGATTCGTGGGAGATCCAGCGTCATAGCCGGTGGCGAGAATTTTGGGCGCGCGGAACCCTAGCGCACCGAAGGGCATGGAGATCAATCGGTAGCCTCGCGCATTCATACTCGTTCGTCGTCAGCCCCGCGCAACATCAGCCCACCACACGCCCTTAGGCAGAGATTGAGAATTGAGAGGGTAAAGGAGAGACGGGATTTCGGGGCAAGGTTCCGAAGGTAGGAGATAAGAGTCATGACCAAAGAAGAGGAGATGGGGATGAGCAGCTAGATTAGATCAGATTTTATCTGTACAATTGCATAACGTTTCTTTGGTAAGTGATATGTGATTTGATTTGACGACGTGATTAGCACCCTGATATTTGGCAAGTGATTGAATACCACTGCGTGACTATGGCAATCCCGTGACTATGGTATATGATGGATGGCTGGATGTTAAGCGGAAGATGTTTTATACGACTAGACGATGTAGATGTGTTGAATGTTTGACATCAAATATTTTTGATGAGGTACGCACTCGAATATATAATACTAGTAAAGATATGTCATCATGTACTATTATATTTAATCTGGTTCCTTGAAGAGTATATATGCACCTCGAGGAATATCATGTTAAGAAACTTTACATGTGAAACCCATCAAACATAGGACCTCATTTCAAACCATCAAGCATATATATATGCACCTTTAGTTACACTAGTAGCAATTTGCTAGTCCATAACGATTTTAGTTCGTTAGCGAATGTGCAAAATCTATCACAGAGACCTCATCCTGACGGTTTGCAGGACCGTGGCAGACCTCGCGTCACCGATGGACTGGATGACGGTTAGGGAGGCGCATCACAGATCCATGCCGGTAGTGCCCAAACCCGAAGCCCACCCGATCCGGTCCGTCGCGACGGACATATCCGTTATAGCACTGGCCCCCTTTGCTAGCGACCGTTGTGTCAAGTTGTCAGGTCAATGATTAACATGTCAGTCCGGTCGGGTGACTGTCGTTTTTGTCGTCTCGCGAGGAGACCATGACCCAGCTTCCTGCACGTGGACTAATAAACTGCAGACACGTGGCCCAATGAAAGGGTAGCCACGTGGACCAATAAAAATTTGCATAGCTGCAACCTGCACCGTATGTGATGTCCATCCGGCTTTTGACACGTGCACCGACATGGACATATTGCAACGCGACACGTGTCGCGTGTGGAGGTGCCACATGGCACACCACAAATGGGTCATCTATGGCCCATCGGTCTAACTTGGCTATGATTTCCAAGGTCCATGTTACGGCATTACTTCTATAGGTTAAGCCAACCCAGAAAAGGCGGCCCATGATATTGTCGGTTTTTATTAGGCCGTCTACAGGCCGCCAAGAAAGGCCTATCGTTATTCTTGGCAATGATTTTCAAGGCCCATGTTACGGCCTTACTGCCATAGGTTACGCCAGCCCATAACGGGCAGCCCATGATGTTTTCGGTCATTATTGGGTTGTCTACAGGCCACCAAGAAAGGACTATCTTTATTCTTCTTGTTGGGCCCATTATAACATCATACGTCCACTTATAATGAGGCCCAAAAGCAAGTATTCAAGGGTTTACGGGTCCAATTTTGGGCTTGTACAGGCTAGTGGCCTGCCAGACATATAGCGCATGTTAACACCAAGATAAAAAGTATTGGGCTAAATTTGTTTCAATGCATCCGACAACGGTGCAGTGGGCTTTACTTACGGCCTAGTCATCAAAACGAAAATTACAAACGACATAATACATGACATAATTACAGGTATAATTACAAAAATAATTTATTCATAAAGCACCATTGGCACTATCTAAAACTACCTATTGTGGTGGACCATGGCAGCGCTAGTCCGCAAATCGAAATAACAGTTATCTAGCACCAGCGAATATATAACGTACAGTTCAATTCTTGACCATGGCACCACCAGATCAACACGTTTCTCAGTTCGAATCTCTACCTTTGCTGCTATATAATTTTAGTCAATGTATCAATTGTTCCTTCCATGTCTGCCCGCTTTTTTTCTGCTTCTTATACCTGGCTGGTCAGCTCAACCATTTGATCATGCTACAACATCTTGTAGCTTTGCACTACCCCTCTTCTCTCTTTCCAGTTCTGCAGCCAGATTCCTTATTTTCGATCTAGAAAGAATAATAAGTCCCACATTCCGAAGAAAGATAGGTTTTCCTGTATTTTTTGAGAGGACCTCAGATAAAACCTGGATCTCAGTCTTGCATCCTGCATCTGCCGTAGGTATAGTTAGCTACTTTTCCATCTCAGCCTACAAATAGGTTACCACAGACACCAAGATACATTAACTTAAAAAAGTTTACCCGATGAAAGCTGACTTACGATTGCATCTTTTACAGCGGAGGAGAAGCCATTTTCCGGCTGAAGTGGTATTCATTGAATATATCTAGAGGAGTGGGTTCTTTACCTTTGTACTTATCTCCCTGAAATCAAACACATACATGAAGCTAGCTTACAGGTTCTATGGGGATATGGTCACAAAGTTTCATATAATTCTTGTTTCTCATGTGGATAACTGTCAAGAGTGGTACACTGCAAAGCATCAAGCCTGTAGACATAACATATAGATTTGCAGGGAAGCAATGGTGCGAATGAAAGTTCATACAAATAGGTACCGATTAAAACAGGAGTTTAGTTTAATGGAAGAATGTACATCATAGTATTAAACCAAGAACTCGATATAATAACACAGAACGGTCATATAAATGAGCACATGCACTGAGTGAAATAAAAATCAAAATGGCCACCAAAACTATAAACATCCATCACTTCTTACTAAATTTTGCAAGTGCACTTCGTAGCTTCGTGACCCAGTTGATTAATGGTATTGAAGCTTAGAATTTTTTTTGTTGGCAGGACATATCTTCTGCGGGAATTATAGAATTAGTAATTGTGTACATTACAAGGCAAAAACTTTGAGTTCAAAAAGGAACTGACCACCGTTTTGGGATACGTCCAGTGATCTACTAGCGCCTTCCACTCATCGTTATTCATCGATGGAACTGGACTTTCTTTTGACATGTCATTTGGATCTATGTCAAAGTACTTCTTTTTAAGGAGGTACCGACATTGCCGAAGGCCTTTCTGAAGAAGGTTTGTACAATGTTTTTTCACTGGTGAGAATTTTATGTCCATCTTACCACTTTCCTAGTGACATGAAAGAGCATGGATAAACGAATGATAGACTCCCAAAATTAGCAGCTTCAAATAAAGATTACAGGTGGTTCAAAGGCCGTACTTACCGCAACTTTACTGTAATAGTTACAAAAAAGCCCAATGCCCCCCTTGTACTTACTCCAATGCGAACGAATAGGCACGAATTTCCTGACTACCTTGTTGCATTCAGTCGCAATATTTGCAGCAATTTGAGCTGACACGGGCCTGGTCTTCCCTTTTGGAATGATGACAAGAAGTGTGGCATCCGGAGATTCCGACAACCTGCTTGGTCCTTTTCCCACTATCTCTACAATTTCCTGAACATCATCTCCTTCGACGTCTGGATCTACATATAAAATACCACTATTTAGTATATCACAGTATAAAGGTCTTACACCTGGAGGAAATAGACAAAGAAATACATGAAACATGCCTTCAGCCACATTTTCAACCTGAGTTGAACTACCAGAGACTTCAATATCCTAAGAGAAGAAGTCAGCAAAAAGGCCATCGTGCAGCTAACCAAAATTCAAGTAAGCAATTGGTATTAGAACTTACCTGGGGCAAAAGAGTGTTCTGGATGCAAGGATCTGCATAGCGTTGAGCTAAGATCCATTTTTCGTCATTTATATTCTGGCGAGGCACTTCCAAAACTACGTGTTTCACATTCAACAGTGTTCCCATTGATAATACTTTGATGGGGCTCGTGCTGGGACAAGTGGAAGCTGACAGGCCAGGAGAGAATTTTTCCGTTCCTGGCTGGATTGCTGTTGCCTGTGAAGGCGTTTGGTCCGCCCTCTGATTCTTCCTGGCAGTAGGTTTCTCCATCCCCTTTTAAGAAGCACGATATGGATTGATCAACCAAGTATAACAACATATATGATAAGGCAAGACATAAATGAGAACCTTAGCTTTCAAGGTAGCGCGTAAGGTCTTAAGCTTCTCGTGAAATAAGGGTTCAAAATATGTATCTCCTTCGTGGGGCGGAGATAGGCTGGTACAACTGAAAGCCGGCAGACCCGAAGATCTGTTCATTCTTGGCTAGATCATGGTTCCATCTGAAGGCATCCGTTTATCCCTCCCATTGTTCCTGGCAGTAGGATTCTCCGTCCACTTGTAAGAAACACAATAGGGATTGGTCAAGCAAGCATTACAAAAATTAATTTGCATTTCCATTCAAGCAACATATATGATAGGTAGGACAGGATGGATGAACTAGCACCTTAGTTTTTAAGATAACGGTGAAGTTCTGATGCTTCTCGTGAGGTAAGGGTTCAAGATAAGTATATTCTTCATGCGGCAGCGATGGGATGGTACAACTGGCAGTTGGCAGGCCAGGAGATGATCTATCCATTCTTGGCTGGATCATGGTTCCATCTGAAGGCATCCGTTTATCCCTCTCATTGTTGCTCGCAGTAGGATTCTCCGTCCCCTTGTAAGAAACACAATAGGGATTGGTCAAGCAAGCATTACAAAATTAATTTGCATTTGCAATCAAGCAGCATATATATGATAGGTAGGACAGAATGGACGAACTAGCACCTTAGTTTTTACGATAGTGGTGAAGGTCTGATGCTTCTCGTGAGCTAAGGGTTAAAAATACGTATATCCTTCGTGCGGTAGAGACGGGCTGCTGCAACTGGCAGCTGGCAAGCCAGGAGTCTGGATCATGGTTCCATCCGGAGGCATCTGCTTAGCGGCCCTCTCGTTGTTGATGGTAGTATGTTTCTCTGTCTCCTTGTAAGAAACACAATACAGATTGATCAAAACAAGCATGTCAACAATTAATTGGCGTATTCAATCAAACAACATATATGATACCACAGAGCTGAAATGATGAATTAGCACCTTAGCTATTAAGACAGCAGGTGAGGTCTGAAGATTCTTCTAAGGTAATAAGGGTTCCAGATATGTATCGTCTTTTTGTGCCTTGGATGCCGATATTGTCTTGATGCGCTTAGATGGTTTGTCTACTTCCTTACCACTATTTTTCTAGGAATGTTGGGATGCAAGCAATATTTCTAGACGAGAATTCTTCAGTTGGGTACCATTACGTACCAGTTCAAGTACAAACTGATTATTTGGTCTCATTTGAAGATTTCTTTTAGCCACATTTAAGATAATGAGCACAAACATAAGATGTGTATTAATTATGTAGGATGTGTGCGTGTTGGTGTGAGTGATGGACCGAAAAATGAAATCAAAAAGATACACTGATGTTGGAACCACAAACCAGGAACCAGTGAAATCAAGGGACATCCACATGCTAGTTCTTTCAGAGAAAGAAGCTGATAGATATCCCCATTATAAACTTAATAGTTTGCACAATAAAAGGGCTAAATTAAAAAATTGCTTGGAGCGATGACTCTAGCATATACGGCAGGAGGGAATACATCTACTCATAACTGAGACGACGTTCCTTGTACATAATCCAGCCAAATATAACAAACTACATCAACCTGCATGTAGACAGACACGAAACCAGCTAGAACAACTAACTAACTTCTCGCAACTTCTATACGAGAAGGCACATGGAACCCCATCAGCTAGTCCATGGAAAATGGACCAAACAATCATGTGCATAGAGAGAATACAGAAATAACTCGGCTTGTATAATAGTATACCAAATGCAGGACCGTTGGTGTGCATAATTGCTAGCGCAAGAAAGATGGTATGCTTGCAGAATTGTGCTTGAACTGCACCGACGGGCGAACGAGGCAGACAATTTGGGCGAGACGTTGTCTATGTGGCCCGGGAGGATGGACGGCACACATGTGACTGTAGCACGGCAACGGCATGGAAGATGGGGGGTGGGGGTGGTAGATCTGGCCGGAGAGGCGGAGTCAGATCCAGGGTTCGTTCAATTGGGGAAAAGTAACTCGGGGTAAGCCTCGGCTAGCTGTAGGCATGCAGCTGTGTGTGTGGGTTATCCTAAAATTGGGTAACAATACTAGAATACCCTTGTTGTCATAACAAGTTATAAATATAATTTCGCCAGATTGATGGTTAGAAGGGACATTTTAATCGCTTCAAATTTCCCAAAATGGGCGCCAACTTTTGGGATATTTAAGACACATAAGGGCCCCCAGTTCTGATAGGTGGGTCCTTGCACTTCATCGACCTAAACTTGGGCTGCAAATGCGCCTGTACCAAAAGTTCGTTGCACGATCTAAATAAAACAACCACTACTTCACAGAAGAAAAAAAACTATTACGTCTAAGCACTTGGAAAAATATCATGTGAGAATTATGCCAATTTCAATGCTTTCAAGCGTAGTTGCCACCAAACAAATGCACACGGATGATCCAAATTTTGATAAATTACAGTAAATTTTGACTAGTAAAAAAATAAATGCACTTGGAAACAAATTAAGTAAAAAAACTATTACGTATGATCACTTGGAAAAAAGTATGTGAAAATTGCGCCAATTCAATGCTTTCATGTGTGTAGTTGCCACCAAACAAATGCACAAACACGAGCCAATTTCAATATCTTGTACTGATTTTAAGGTTCAAATTCATGTGTCTGATTTGTCGAGGACTTAATTCATTTTTTTAGCTTGACTAGTAAAAGCCTAATATATGATAGAATAGTTTAATTGAAATTTAGTTCAAAATATTGATACTCAAGAAGATATATGACTTACTTGAGTTGGAATTTTTCTCAGAATGTGGATAACTTATGTGTTTTTGCATGTTAAAGTAACGATGAACACATGCATAAAGTCGCATGATAACTTGGAAATCATGAAGTCCTTGAATCTCACTGCGCACGCGCGAAGGGACGACCAAATTTGGAAGACACACGAGAGAAAAGTCGATTCAAATATATTATTCCCTTGGGTGGAAGCTAAGCACGCTAGGATTTCTTTGTAAAAGTTGATTTAAACTTTTGTATTGTGTGTAGGTGACATTGCTTGAAGGTTTGGCTACTTGATCTTTCCACAATACAACCCTAATTAATTTTACATATATATACTTGGATCATATGCAAGAGGTGGTTTTCGACATGGCGCATATCATTTCAGTGCTATTCTTGATCCAAGTGCCCCGCGCTGTCTACCCTTTCGATTAAGGGGATTTAGATTACAATGCATTAATCTGTGTTTCTATTAGCTAGGTTTGTCATAGAAAAATAGGAAACCCCCAAAACTTAGCTTGATCGTGCCCACATTAAGGATATATATAGCAAATTTCTTGTGACCTGATTGTGTATTAGTGTATATATATACGATCTTATCATCGTTGATCCATGTCAAAAGGTGGGTTGGACACTCCTACCTACGACCACTTGGCTTTTAAGTAGTTCCATTGATTTCGTTTATTCGGTTCTGATCGAAAAGGCCCATGAAAGATTTGTAAGACTTTGCTAATAAAGAGTGGGAATCTTGAATCCCTCCACTGCCAACCGTTGGATTGAAATCATATAACGAAATGGTTAGTTTGCTTCCAATCTCTAGTTCAATAAGATACAAGAAGAAAAGCAGAACTCCGGCTATTCATCGTAAATAAAAAGGTTATGTGCTAGCTGGTTTCATAGTAAACCGGCCACACCCACATGCATGTGTTGGATCTAGATCGTACGTGTGGTCAATAAAAGTACGCACCGTTAGATGCCGTTCCTCAGTTCCCTTTCGTACAGAAGTACACGTACACGTAGGCCCGAAGCAAAAAGGCCGGTGTGGCGGACATACGGTCATATCCTATGACATTGTGACTTCCACTCTATCTAGAGAGCTCCAATGTCAAAATTTCTCGTACTCCGTGAGGAAACAATCAAAGACACATGCACACACGCAATGAAATTAATGTCTCCAACCTACCACGCCATTTAACAGACTCCATTCTACCCAAGAGACGGTTCCTATCAAGAATGGTGTAAAAAAGAAGCAAAGCATCCTCTAGCATGCTGAACAACAACTTAGCTAGTAAGAAATTGCCAAAAAAAGTTTATTTTCACCTCGCGTATTCACATAGACAAATGTTTGACCAACTGAACACCAACTTTGTTCATAATTAAGAATGCACAACAGACAAATCCCTACATGCAATACAAAAAAACAAAATAAGAAATTCTGGTATATATCTTAGTAAAA
Source organism: Lolium rigidum (assembly GCF_022539505.1). Classification (NCBI taxonomy): domain Eukaryota; kingdom Viridiplantae; phylum Streptophyta; class Magnoliopsida; order Poales; family Poaceae; genus Lolium; species Lolium rigidum. The sequence goes on along the minus strand of NC_061509.1, from coordinate 99,667,611 downwards.
CAAGTCTCTCGTGAACGGGTTAAAAGTACAATGGGAATTGTCAGGATGGTTACAGCTTTTTCTAGGAAAAAATGGTGTTCTTTTTGAACATTTTTCATTTCCTCATGTTTCCCTTGCATCTCCAATCGAGGATTATAGGGTGGGAGGGCAATGGTGGAAAACATACGCCGTTAACAGACGTTGTTCTACCCATGCTGAAAAAGAAGGAATCAATATTTTGGGCGGTGTCACTGAAATATAACAGTCTTTCTTCTTCATCTTCGTCTCAAGATCCATCCCTGGAATCTCCGTCCCCTCGATCGTTCCCCACCAAAAAAGAAAATTATTTGGTCAGGCGCCGACGTTCCGAGCAAGAAGACTATGGAGACTATAATGCATTAACTTCGTTGATCTGGACGCCATACAAAGCCTAATTAAGACACAATAAATTTCACGAGTAAGTAGAAATATCTATATATACGTAAATAATAATAAACACATTAAGAATTAGACAGGCTGATACGACAAACATACTTGGAGAAACAGCAAAAACTAGCTCGTTTGTAGTATAACTGCTGTCACACAAAATGGCGCTGCCGGTACTCCAATTCTGCCGTCAACTACCCTTACCCTGCATGGTGTGTCTTTTTTGGGCGGTGTTAGCGAAATTAAAATTCTCCCTTCTTAACCTCCATCCTTTCCATCTCTTACGGTGTAAGAAGGGCAAGGAAGTCAGCAGCCCTAAACCATAAACCCTAAACCCTAGCCAATGCATTTTCTCACGCACACTGCAGAAAATTATAGGACATGAATGTAAAAAGGTCGACAAGCTTAAATAGTTAATTACAAACAGACTGAATTTAAATGGGTTCAAATTAAAAGCAGTGAACAAAGATCGGTATACATTGTCTCCCTCTTACCTAAGCCAAACATATATGTCTTGGATACCTTGATGCGAACAGGGTGAGTTCGATAAAGCTCACTTCCCCAACCTAAATAGCTAGGGTGAGATTAGATCATCAGAAAACCGATGACCTATCTGGCCTTTCTTTCATCCTTCTCGCTGTTGTAGGCATGGCCGTAGTAAACATGTGGTATAAGTCATCAGGTTACCACTATGGATACTACTGAATACCCTTTCCAAGGGGAGGTCTGGCTTTTTCATGCTGTGTCACCGAAATCTAATAACGTCACCAGATGTGGCATTTCGGTAAATTGCCCAAATCACTCTTACCTTAAAAGTGTTTTGAGCAGTGTACCAAAGCGTCACAATAGCGATAAGCTGGAGAAGATAATGGTCTGCTGTCCAATGCAAACTTACATATAGAAGGAAGAACTTATTAATGGGTTGTACGCAGGGCAAGGTAGATACTCCGTACAAACTAAGTAGTCCGTAAAAAATAGGAAAACTTCTCCATAGTTTAGCAACTCATTGTATACAGGAAAAAATACGTAGTTACATATACGAAGAGTGAAAAGATGGCAGCTAGTCAGCTACAAGTATCACTGTCTTTAATTAGACAGCACAAGGCAAAGGGGGAAGATGTTGTACAGTACTGTATAGAGCCTAATTATCTTCTACTAGTAACTTAGATCTTTCCTAAAAAAATAACTTATATCTATAGCACGATGGCGCTGGTAGCTTAAGGATCGGAGGAGATATACCTTTGTATCAATCAGAAGACGTCGTGCGGTCCAGCCGGTTCACTGAAGGCGCCGCCGTCCGTGCCAAGGTCACACCTCCTCTCCGGGCAACGTCTTCCCCTCGGTGCCACGAACAAAGAGACCTGGCGGAATACGATAGTGAGGCGGAGCCGCGCTCCGGCCGTGCCCACCGAGGACGAATGCACTCAACACGAGCGTCCGGCCAGATCTATGGGAGGAATGTGAAGAGTACGCAGAGCCAGTTGCTCTCCCTCACTCTCTCTCTCTCTTACTATGTTCTTCTTCTTTGAGTACGCAGAGTTAGTTTCTCTCTCTTCCTCGTTCTACCTTTATATAGTGTGCTCATATTGATCTTGATTTCGGAGACAAATCTAACCATTCATTGGATTCAAACCAACGGTTGAAAATTAAGGAATCAGCAGTGTGCAGTGTTTAGCGAATATGACCTTTCGTTCAAATTGCCGAATTAACAAAATCAGGCAAAGGCCTGCAGGTGCCACAAGCGTGACCAAATTAAACGGCCTTCTGACCTGGCTCAGCGACCACAAGGTTCATACTTGTACATCATATACGGTCATATATGTACACAAGAATTTTTTTCTATCCTTTTTTTTCTAAGTATATATATGAGGTTTCTATTGTATTGGGTATCGTACTCAGAATTTTATTAACCTTAAATAATATCTACTCATAAACCACATACTCTGGTTCTGATGCACATATGTTTGATGCTATGTGAGAATAACCAAAGAGTGTAGTCCTAATATTTTGTGGAATAATGCTGATATTAATTATGTGTATTTATACATCTTGTAAGATCAATTAATTAGCTAGAAATCATGATATTGAAAAGTACAAAACATGCACGTGCATGTTTGTTATTACTGTGTCAAAGCTTCATAGCCAACATATCCAAAACTCTGAACTAATGGAAAGGCCGGGCTAGGATTGGGATGCCATGGCTAGTTGAATCCTATAGAAATATAGTTTTGTTTGATTGTGCAAATGTTTTTTCAATGAGGTATGACCTAATGTTATATTCCTATAGTTGCACTACAAGATTACTATAGGATTAGTTCCTATATATAGGATATGTTCCCATGGAATCAGAAAAAAACAGTTCTTTGATTCAAATATAGGATAATTCGTAAGGGAACTGTACGTGTAGGGTTTAGATCCTATATATGAGAATTTTTCCTACACACTAGTTATTTTATTCCTAGGAACATATGTCCTATATATAGGAACTAGTTCTATAGGAATCATGTAATGCAAATCCTATAGGAATAATACATCAGGTCTTACCCTCACTACAAGAAAAGTTGCCATGGCCGACGAAGTTGAAGTCGCGCCGTGGTTGCTGGTGCACCATGGCCGACGATTTTTGGTCTCTCCGTTGTGCATGTCAAAACGTTTTTTTATCGTTTTTGAGGCCACCTAGCCCGACGAAAACGGCCAAAACGTTGCGTATGGTGTCCCGGGACGTGGTGCATCTCGAATTCTCGGGTTCGCCGGCCGAGTCAACGCAAATCCGCACCGCCGAGGGATGTAGGGCCCAGATGGCAGCCTCTCTGGAATTGTTTTTTTTTCTCGATCGCGCCATCTCGTTCAACGCTCTCCGATCGAGCCGTTTACGATGCAGGATCATGGGTCCGCATGTCATCCTCTATGAACCAAAATTCTTTCTATTATTGGATTTTTTTTGACCCCCTGATTTTTGGCTACTTCCTTTTTCTTTTGATCCCTTGCCGCCTTGGAAACGTTGAGACCGCTGCTGCTAATTGGGACCCGCATGTCATCCTCTATGAGCAATCAACTTTCTTTTCTTGGATTTTTTTTGGCACCTCATATTTGTTCACTTGCCTTTTTCTTTCGATCCCCTGCCGCCTCTCAAACGGTGATACCGCTGCTGCTAAATGGGACCCGCATGTCATCCTCTATGTACTATAAAACTTTCTTTTCTTGGATTTTTTTTGGAACCTTATATTGGGACGCTGTTGGTAGGTCGGTCCCACATGTTATCCTCTGTGAACAATAAAAGTTTCCTTTGATGGATTTATTTTGAACCCCTAATTAATTTCGTGATATTTCCTTTTTTTCCTTTGATCCCCTGCCACCTTGGAATCGTTGAGGATGCTGCTGCCTCATGGGTCCCGCATGTCATCCTCTCAGAACGGTAAATGTTTCTTTTCTTGGATTTTGTTGACCAAACGATTTTTGGCTTATTTTTTCTTTCGATCTCCTACAGCCTTTAAAACATTGAGGACGCTGCTGGCTCACGGGTCCCACATGTCAACCTCTATGAACAATAAACGCTGAGGATGCTGCTGCCTCATGGGTCCCGCATGTCATCCTCTCAGAACGAAAATGTTTCTTTTCTTGGATTTTTTACCAACAGATTTTTGGTTTATTTTTTATTTCCATCCCCTGCCACCTTTAAAACGTTGACGACGCTGCTGGATCACGGGTCCCCGATGTCAGCCTCCCCGTACAAGAAACATGTGATATCTTGATTATTTGCAGACAATAAACATTGTATTTCGCTCTGAGCTATTGCAAACGGATAAATTAATTCTTTATTTTTACATAAACAAACTTATATGTTGAATCTCCTTGTTTTGTGTTTTTGCGAAGCATAGGACTTTCCTGTTTTTTAGAAAAATCCGAACTTTCCTGTTTTGGAGTGGGCTGAAATTGTACGAGTCAAAAGGCCCAGCAGGATAGTTCGAAGGCCCAGATGTCCAGATGCAGCCCAATTGAAATCTTTCTTTTTTCTTGGATTTTTTTCACCCCCTGATTTCTGGCTACTTCATTTTTCTTTTGGTCCAGTGCCGCCTTGGAAACGTTGAGACCGCTGCTGCAAAATGGGACCCGCATGTCATCCTCTATGTACAATAAAATTTCTTTTCTTGGATTATTTTTGGCTCCTGATATTTGGTCACTTGCCTTTTTGTTTCAATCTCATGCCGACTTTGAAACGTTGAGGAAGCTGCTGGCTCATGGGTCCTGCATGTCATCCTCTATGAATAATAAAAGTTTCCTTTGTTGGATTTATTTTTTACCCCTAATTTCTGGCTATTTGCCTTTTTCTTTTGATCCCCTGCCCCCTTTGAAACCATGACGACGCATTCGCGGTGTCGGTCCCACATGTCATCCTCTATGAACAATAAAGGTTTCCTTTGATAGATTTATTTTTTACCCTAATTAATTTCCGGCTATTTCCTATTTTTATTTTGATCCCTGCCGCCTTGGAATAGTTGAGGATGCTGCTGCCTCATGGGTCCCGCATGTCATCCTCCGAGAAAGGTAAAAGTTTCATTTCTTGGATTTTGTTTACCAACTGATTTTTGGCTTATTTTTTTGTTTCGATCTCCTGCCGCCTTTAAAACGTTGACGACACTGCTGGCTCATGGGTCCCCAATGTCAGCCTCCCGATCTGCAAATCCTCTTTCTGCAAAGGTTGTATTTCTAGCTAGATAGCTAAGGTGGATTCGAATCTGCCGTGGTTCAGGCAGCTCAGGTAAGCCTTCTTGCACTGATTAATGGAACTAGTGTATAGCAAGGTCAAGACATGTGGCTTGGTGTAATGAATCTATTTGAATCATGTTGTGGATTCAATCCGATAGTTCTCTAACAGGTCAGCCAAAATAGAAATTAAGTTTTTTTCTAAAACGGAAATGCAAATTAAGATGAACACAAACATTAGTTATCATAATAGCTGATCATACATACATACTTGCTAAGAGCAAAAGCTTGCCAGAGTTTTACCACCCATACAATTAATTAGCAGTTCAGATAAGATAACCTTATATAAGTATAACTACAAATGCATTTGCTAAGGGCTCATGGGACAATAGAACTAGAAAACCGCAAACTTTATGACCAGCATGTCACAGCGGCATCGAAAGATCTTGGCCTTCAACTTTGATCCAATGCGAAGTTTGGCACCGTCAATGAACTTTGTCCACCTGGAAGTAACAGCCAAGCGGCCATCTGTAGGACTGACGGAGTACCGTCCCTCCACGGTGAGACCTTCACTCTCCATGACGAGGGAAATCTTGCCCCTTCGGCCAGCATTGAGATCCTTGGAGATACTTTTAGGCAATTTCTGATTCAAAGCAAGAGATACCAACAAAAATTAGTCAATGGCACCAATGCACTGAAGACTGAACCATGTGAGACTTTGAGCAGAGAAGACATCAAGATAAGAGCAGTTATGCTGTCATATACTCACGAACATAGCCTTCAGATGCGTCCTGGTCACCACACGGGTGGCCACAACAATGAGCTGAGACCTCGGTGATCTGGCTGGGGCAGGTGCAGGAGCCTGGGCTGGTACACGAGCTGGTGCTGATGCAGGAGACTGCTGGGCAGGTGCAATAAACGGTGCCTCTAGAGGAACCGGTGCTGATGCAGGAGACTGTTGGGCAGGTGCAGTGAACGGTGCAGCTAGAGGAACCGAGTGCGATGCGAGAGCCTGCTGGGCAGGTGTAGTATATGGGGCCTCTACAGGAACCAATGCTGATGTAGGGGCCTGCTGGGTAGATGCAATAAACGGAGCTGGTACAGGAACCGGTGCTGATGCAGCAGAGTGGGAAGCCGGTGTCGGTGCTGGTGTGGGTGCCCTTTGTAACATCCACTCATGTTCCATCAGGGGATCTGCAGCTTTGATCATGTTAAACCCAGCAAGCTAGAACAGAGGGAATGGTTTAGAACAACTGCTCAGAATGCAGTAATCAAAGGATATGAGTACAAAAAAGTTACATATTATATATTTGGAAGTGTCTCCAACTCTGTAAGCAATTACGTATATCTGCCCGTTTGAGTTTCTGATCCTCAGCTCGTCGCCCTTCTTCAGACCGTAGTCAAAAGCAAACTTTCTCCAATCATGTCCATACAAATATGTGATGGCCTGCGTCTTGTAGACATACACCTCATAGACCGTGTAGGTGTTCATCAATTTGCCATTGCCATGCATAGTGAAAGACCCTTCATGCGGACACATCTGGTTAATCATTGGACGAAGTTCACAAGGTACAGTCTGCGAGTGAAAATTGATACTAATGTAAGAAGCAGGAAGACTAAAAACAAGACTTTACTATATGCCAATTCATGCTAAACCACCGAGAATACATACACTGTAACTCCGTGAAGGAGTTATTAGAAAGGTAGATAGAGCCATAGGAGGTGTTATATGCGGGGTATGTACATGGGCCCGCCATATTCCCGCAAGCTCGGCATCGGGATGGTGAAGGAAACATGGGAGGTACTACTGGTGCGTAGCGCTGAATGTAAGTGGAAGAATTAGGTTGTGTAAAGTGCATAGTTTAGAGCAATGCAAATGTTGACAAGCGAGTGCATAACACTATGTTACAAACTAAACAGTCAAAATTTAGTGTATGATGAATATAAGCATGCTAATTTGGCGTTTCCGAATTCCAAAAAGCATTAGACAGAGCCGGTGATAATATCAGACATAAATCATGGCATGTATATGTGGCTTAAGAAAATATACCCGAACCCTTGGATGGTTACGGCCCGGCTGGTCCTTGGACTTGAGCTTATATAAGCATCCAGAAGGTGGGGCTGACAGTAACTTGGTGGCAGCCTCTGCAGATGCCTCATCAGCAGCAGTTGCAATCCTTTTGACCAATGAAGGCTTAGCAGTTTCAGTCTGCATATGAAAATTGAAGAGCAACAGACATCAACAGTGATATATAAAATGAATCTATGAGACACTGATGCATATAGTGCTGGATGTAAGTGGAAGAATAGGGTTGTGTGTTTTTCTGAACTATTGGTAAGCATTATTAGACAAAGCCGGTAATAAACAGACAAATCAAATCATGTATGAGGATTAAGAAAATATACCTACTTACAGAAAAGGATACCACCCAGCTGGCCCGTGGCCTTGTGCTTGAGGAGGTTTTCAGAAGATGGTGGTGTTGACGTCAGAAACCCACCGACGGGCAGCGACGGGCAACACAGTAGAGCCGGGAACAACTAGGGCTGCGGCTGGCCCCAGTCCCTCAGAGCGACGGCCCGCAAAGCCTCCTGGTCACACGTCCGATGCTATCGCAAGGGCGTGCCACCTGACCTATACCCGGTCGGGAAGGTGTTGGATGATGCCTCGCTTAGTTTCCTGCATGGCATACACGTAAACATTAAATACGAGCCTCGACCGGCTCTCAGGTTATCATGTGAATCGGCTCAAAGAGCCGATCCACCCATGATTCGTACAAGGTGTCCGAATATATGGTGGTCCTGCTTGATCAAGATAAAGCTAATGAGATCTACGACGATTTAGGGTTTTCACCGCATAATCGGATCATCCTACTCACGATTGGGCCTCGCGCTCGCGCACGGTGACCGTAAGCCGATCCTAGACAGGGCCTAAAAACCAACACGAGGTTGATCCCCGGAACATCCTTTCTAGGGCTAGCAAACTTCACCCTACACGCCGCTGGATCCTCCAACCCTTTGTAGGGCCTAACTAATGCGGATATTAAACTAATCCTTGCGAACAAGGAGCAACCGTAACGGATCAGATCTACTAAACTATGATCAAGCGGGGTGCCGCCCCTACACCTAAGATAGGTGTAAGGGCGGCTAGATGTATAAGGGTCGCACTACAACAGCATATGATACGAAGAACAATGCTAACCCTAACACATCTAAGATAACTATGTTGCTCGCCATCAAAAAGGCTTCAGCACGAGCAACGCATGAACAACGTGGGTAGGCTTGTGCTGCCTAGATCGCAAGATGCGATCTAGGCAGCATGGTGCTTACCGGAGAAACCCTCGAGACGAAGGAGTTGGCGATGCGCCGAGATTTGTTTGTGTTGAACGTTGGTTGTTGTTTATTCCATAAACCCTAGATACATATTTATAGTCCGAGGGACTTTCTAACTCAAGCGTGCACCTAACCGTGCACGGGTAAAACTCTAGCTCTTAACCGATACGTAATCTAATATGTTACAGATACAAGGGCAAACTAGCCCAAACTTGGCATGTGAGGCCGATTCACGTATTTCTTCTATATATATATCTTCAAGTCCATCTTGATCGCGGCCCACCTCTGACTCGGTCAAATTCTGGTGATAACACATGCCCCCCTGGTTTTGGAAATGTCATTTCCAAAATCATTATGCTTATCCCTCATCGGGTCATGTCATGGCGTCTTGCCTCCTTGACTTTATCACCAATCTAAAAATATGAAGGAACGTCTTTACTTAACCCTACCGATAGCCAGAGTCAGGCGCTCCCCAAAAGAGCCGATGGCATCACATCAGCCTCTATAATAAAACGGGAGCAAGGTCAACCTAACTGCCCCTCCAAACGGTAACCTGCGCCCTTCGTCTGAGAAACTCAGATCCCCAAATCGCCGCCCAAACAGCTCTACGGATCTCAGATCTCAGCCGCGCCGCTCCGATCCCTCAGCGCATCCAATGGTGGAATCATCCAACGCCAACGCCATGGTCTCCGGTCTGAAGGTAATCCTCAACAGCCCCCTTGCCACATGCATCAATGTCAAGAGTAAGCAGCAAACACCTGAATTAATGTTCTCTTCCACTATAAATTTTAGGTTTCAGACATCCTGCTGCCACATCCTTCTCTCGCAAATTCTATGTGCCTCGGTCCTCGTTCTTCCGAGAGTCCCGCCCTCTTAATTTCATGCGAAGCTAACAGGATCCCCTTCGTAAATCAGAACTTAGATCTGACCTCCTGGGCCGACTGCCTGCGAGCCTGGCCTAATCCCCCTGAGGGTTGGGTGACATGGTACAACAGAGTATCCAAAGCCCATTATGCCACTTGGGAAGCCATAGGGATAGCCGATGCCCTGTCATTATCATTGTCTCCTCTTGAAAAGAATGAAAACATTCTGAAAACCATCGGCTATTTCTGGTCTGACGCACTGAACTGCTTCATGTTTGGCCATGGCCCTATGACACCAACTCTGCTGGATGTGACCATGATCACAGGCCTAGATATTGCATCCCCAAGCCCTTACGCATTCAAAGCTGCCGAAAGTCCCTTTCACCCTTTCTTCTAAAAAGAGTGTACCAAGCTGGGGTGCCTACCTCAATCATTATATGAAGACCAAAGGCCCCGTGACGAGAGAGAGAACACACAACCTTCTCGAACTTTTGGTTGGAACACTTCATGATACGTGGCCCATCACTTGCCCCTACCAAGAATTACCTTTCCCTAGCCTATGAAGCGGCCAAAGGCACCCATCTTGGCCTAGGCAAGCTGTTTCTTGGAGAGGTCTATCGATCTCTTCAACTGATGTCCGTCAAACTGTTCTCTCAAAAGACAGTTAAAACTGGCGGTCCCTAGTGGTTTATTCAGTTATGGGCGCAGCTATACTTTCAGAACCAGATCCCAGACTTCCCATCTTTGACCTCCTGCACCTTCCCAGATGCTAACGGCAAGGATATCCGATGTACCAGCTATGGCCAAGCTTTGTATGGTCTCCCGAGCAGCGAGGCTGATCCCTAAGGAAGCGACGGGGTGGTTAAAGATCTTCTTCCAAGGTTTGGACAACCCCCTGTTCTTTCCTTATACTGAACCGGAGAATTTTGAAAATCCAGTCTCCTTTCGATTGGATAACTTTGCCGATGACGATAGCACCCAGCATCTGTATTCCATCATGATTCGCCCTTGCTTCCTCCCTGTCGGCATGAGTACCTCGAACCGGATCATCAAGCCTGGTTATGAGTGTTATCAACCGGTAGTGGTAGCCCGACAGCTTGGTCTCGGGCAGGTGCCTCCACACTTCTTCTTACACCACCTGACAGCAAGAAGAGCTGAACTGCCTGACATACTTACTGGCCAAAGGTGTTACACCTTTTTTGACGCTTTGGCCATCCCAATTCCCCACAACCTCCGTTTCTCCTTTACTACCGACGGTTTCGAGACTTGGTGATCCATGTGGAAAACCCATGTCTTCAGAAGGGCTTTAGGACCGTTGTTGAGACAACTTGATGCCGAGTATGACATCCCCGCAGACCAGGTACCATCACTCAAATATTTCTTGTAACTGCTTATGGTAATCGTCTTGTGACCTGACTCTATCTCCTGGCAGCAACAAGAGGGCCCAGTTCCCAAGCAAGCCGACGGCTCCCCCTTCGTATTTCTTCCTCCGGCCCCAGTGGTTCTCTTCTGCCAGAGCTCGCCACCTCTGAAGAAAGTCATAATGCAGAGCTAGCCGATTTCTCCGAAATCGGCTCCCAAGAGTAAAGCAACTTTGGGGCCGGTTCCCCCCGAGCCTCGACTCAGGCGAGGACGGCAGTGAGGAAGGTGGCCGCCAGGAAGACCCTGAAGCGCAAAGCTCCTGCTCAGGAAAGCTTGCACGTAAGTTGATCCGTGTCTTAATCGAACACATTTGCCTTCCCAACCTTTGTAACATGGTCGTACCTCTTCTTCCAGGCTTCTACTGAAGAGAACTCCAGTGAGGGAGCACAGTCCAGTCCAAGGGACTCTTCCCCAGGTGATACAGAAAGGTCCACTACACAGAGCCAGACGGATTCGCCAACGTCGGCTTCTCAGAAAAGGTCGACTTCCGAGCCGGCTGTCCTTCAGGTTCCGATCCAAACGAGGTCGCGCATGAAGCGTCGATGCGTCAAAAGGGCCCGCACAAGCCCACAAGTCTCCTCGCCGAGCCAGGAAGTTTCAAATGTAATACACTAAGCAGCTCGTGTTCCACATCGTCTTGCCACTAATTTTATTGCCTTACCATTTCCCTTGCAGACTGATGGGACTTCTAGCGGGGACGTTGAAGAGGCGCCGATGCCATCTGCTGCCCTTGGCCTGTCCAACCCGCCAAGCGCGACTGACCAAGTGGCTAACCTAGCCCAGACTGCCGTAAAGCCGATCGTCACAACATCGGCTTCCCTTCCTTTCTTGGGAGAGGTAAGCTCGACTCTCTCTCTCTCTTTTCCTTTGTCGTATGCTCATGCTGCTCTTGCTCGTCTGTCAGGGGTGTGATCCTTCAAGCTTGTTGACGTTCGACCCCGACTCCATCGAGCCTGCCGTTTCCAAAACAGGTGAAGAGCCAGATCCTAGCGCGATCGACGGCCCACTCCAGCGCCTCAAAGTCTTGCTCTCCTCCTCGGTCGATACGCTGGTCGAGCACCCGGAGGCAATCAAGGATATCCTCGAGGACATCCAGCCCCGCCTCCCAGTAACGCTGCAAGTTAAGCTTTGGCAGGCAGTGTCTTTGCCAGTTTTCAGGTCAAGGGTGCAGTCGGCTCGTCAAAGGATTACTCTTCGCCGCGCCCAACTCCCGTTGAGAGCCGATATTGCCGGCAAATGTCAACGGCTTAATGAGAAGAAAGCCGTTTTAGACGCCAAGACCGCCACTTCTGCTCGTAGTGTCAAACTTGCGACCTTGCGCAAGGAACTGGAGGACCTTGAGAAGAGGGCCATGGAGACCAAACAACTTATCCAGGATGAGGAATCCCTCATTGCTTGCTCCCAAGAGGAAGCAAAGGTCTCACGGCTGATCCGAAGACCGACCTGGCTGAAGTTCGTGCCACTGAGCAGCCACGGTGGTGATGGGGAGAGACGAGGACGACGAGGCCGAGATCGCCGAGGTGGATCGAATCCGTGCCGATGCTCTTCACGCCCTTAATGCTTTTCTTCAGTAGGGCCTCCTTGTGTAAACTGATGCCTGTAAACTTGCTTTGCTGTACTTGTCGAAGTCAACGTCGGTGCATCGGCTCCGGTTGCGTCGCCAATTTGATTGTGTTTTTTTATTTGCCAATTTCCCTATCGGCCGCCAATATTCCTCCGCACATGCTCAATGGTGTCGCGCATGCTCATATGATTAGGTGCCCCCCGAGCCGATCCTACCAGGAATGGCTGATATCGGCTCTACAGCTAGCCAAAAACTACGATGTGAACGTCGGCTTTCTTCCAGTGCCTCAGCCGACGCATCCCATTGCCCATTAGATCGATGTTGAGCCCAGACCGAAAACATGGTGAGGATGATTTTTCGGCCAATTCCTAGAGTCGGCCTTTATGTTAGTAGGTCCACGCTGGTCTGGCGGTATTCCTCTACAGATCTTTGGGGCCAATCTCACGGATCGGCCTTGCCGCGTTTGCCCATACATAGTGTCGGAGCCGGTCGCGTGGAACGGTTTCTTCCTCGTCTTCGCTGTGAGAGCAGCTACCCTCATCTCCGCCCTTACCAGAGTGGTGCCCAGGTCCCACCATGTTGATGTCGAGTGGGGATTTTGCTGGCACCCTCCAAGGTAAGTGCGCTCCACCATGTTAATGGCGTATGCCAGTGAACTCGGCACTCCCAGTGCTGCTGATGCGCATGGCAGCGGTGGGCGGGACTGGAGTGGCACCTCTCCTTGACAGGTCTCGCGAGCTGGTCTTGATAGAGGGTACTGATGGCTCATGATTTCCTGGATCACGCGCAGAGCGACACGCTCCAAAGTGTTCACCAGGCTTTCAGAGTGGCGGTGCAGCGAATGAGCCACCATGTAGTTGATTTCCTGACGCAGCGACCTGGTGCGTTCTTCTGACGGGGCGGACAGGTCCACTCCATCGAGTGCGCCTTCAGGTGTGAACCCCTTCCACCGACGCCATGGGAGCGGGTTACGTGGAAAGAGCCGATGAGTTCGGCCTCGAGGGTTGCCTTGATCTCGTCATGTTTCTTCTTGAGTTCATCAGGCAGATCCTCGTACTTGACCGGAGTGCTTTCCGCCATCTCGGATGTAGATGGCGATGTGGTGGATGTCGAAGGTTGTCCCACAGGGCGTGCCAGAATGTGTTGACGTCAGAAACCCACCGGCGGGCAGCGACGGGCAACACAGTAGAGCCGGGAACAACTAGGGCTGCGGCTGGCCCCAGTCCCTCAGAGCGACTGCCCGCAAAGCTTCCTGGTCACACGTCCGATGCTATCGCAAGGGCGTGCCACCTGACCTATACCTGGTCAGGAAGGTGTTGGATGATGCCTCGCTTAGTTTCCTGCATGGCATACACGTAAACATTAAATACGAGCCTCGACCGGCTCTCAGGTTATCCTGTGAATCGGCTCAAAGAGCCGATCCACCCATGATTCGTACAAGGTGTCCGAATATATGGTGGTCCTGCTTGATCAAGATAAAGCTAATGAGATCTACGACGATTTAGGGTTTTCACCGCATAATCGGATCATCCTACTCACGATTGGGCCTCGCGCTCGCGCACGGTGACCGTAAGCCGATCCTAGACAGGGCCTAAAAACCAACACGAGGTTGATCCCCGGAACATCCTTTCTAGGGCTAGCAAACTTCACCCTACACGCCGCTGGATCCTCCAACCCTTTGTAGGGCCTAACTAATGCGGATATTAAACTAATCCTTGCAGAACAAGGAGCAACCGTAACGGATCAGATCTACTAAACTATGATCAAGCGGGGTGCCGCCCCTACACCTAAGATAGGTGTAAGGGCGGCTAGATGTATAAGGGTCGCACTACGACAGCATATGATACGAAGAACAATGCTAACCCTAACACATCTAAGATAACTACGTTGCTCGCCATCAAAAAGGCTTCGACACGAGCAACGCATGAACAACGTGGGTAGGCTTGTGCTGCCTAGATCGCAAGATGCGATCTAGGCAGCATGGTGCTTACCGGAGAAACCCTCGAGACGAAGGAGTTGGCGATGCGCCGAGATTTGTTTGTGTTGAACGTTGGTTGTTGTTTATTCCATAAACCCTAGATACATATTTATAGTCCGAGGGACTTTCTAACTCAAGCGTGCACCTAACCGTGCACGGGTAAAACTCTAGCTCTTAACCGATACGTAATCTAATATGTTACAGATACAAGGGCAAACTAGCCCAAACTTGGCATGTGAGGCCGATTCACGTATTTCTTCTATATATATATCTTCAAGTCCATCTTGATCGCGGCCCACCTCTGACTCGGTCAAATTCTGGTGATAACAGGTGGCGGCACCATCGTCTTCACAGCAACCTCATCAGGATCATTTTTTATGACCCTTTCCCGGCTCGGTCAAGTGCAGTGAAATCTTATACCCCCTGGTTTTTGAAATGGCATTTCCAAAATCATTACGCTTTCCTTTCGTCGGGTCATGTCGTGGCCCGAGCAAAAAACCGCCCTTAGAATCCTCATCATGATGCCTTGCCCCACTCCACTTCTCCACGTGGCCGTAAAACTTTCACCTGACCGGGCAACATCTCCTCGAGGCTAGCTTTGTGGCATTGAATCTCCCTCATATCCCCTTTATTTAACTCGGAGTTCTCAGGCGGCTTGCGCCTCCCTTCGGTAAACTCTACGCCTGCTGGCATAAAGCCCTCCGTGCCACCTGTGTGCTTCTTCCTCCTCCTCAGCAGCTTTCCTCGGGTCCTCGGCTCCTCACGCGAGGCGCGCGGGAAATCGGGTGCCCCCGAAGAATGGGGCAGAGGCGGACGCCTCCTCCATTTGGTCGCAGGGTGACAGAGTCCTATGATCCTTGTCGCGGGGATGAGAAGATCTCGAGTTCTCGCCCGGCAGGGCCGGGTCGGAAGCCGAGGACGGCCGGTTCCCCACGGGACTGCTGTCCACACCCGCTGAAGAAGGAAGAGAGAGAGACGGCAGCTGACAGCATGACAGACTCCCTCGGGGGCTACCTCGGCGACAGCCTCCGCATGTGGTGGGACGCGCGACAGCGCGCGGCCGATGAAGACGGGGATGAAGCTCCGTGGAGGGCTGCAGGGAGTATGCGACGAAGACCACGCCAGCGACGCGGTGCGATGAGGATCGAGATGACGGCGAGGCGTGATGATGGCCCGTAGGTTAGGATCTGCTAGTATAGGCCTAGCCCCATGGCGATTGGTCAATAGACTAACTTCTTTTGTTCTTCCTTCTTTGAGCAATCCGGCTCTTCCATTCAGCAGAAGAGTCCATTTTATTAATGAAGAATTTACCTTAACCCGGACAGTTGCTGATTTCTTGCAAGATGCATGATTCTCATCTAGGCTAGGTGGCCTAATCCATGCTTAACGGTCGATGGCAGCACATCGAGCTTCTCACGATATCTATGAGCCACGGCGAAGTGTCAGCCATCCCGGTCCAAGCTAGCCAACTCCCGCCGGAAGTGTCAGCCGGCTAGCCAGTCGCCAGTAGAATTATGGCGACTTGATCCTCTGAGAAGCGGCGTCTTTAACAGTGCCACAGAGCTGCCCTTGGCCAGAAAATCGCTCGAGCGAGGACTCAGTGACGAGACCACCACTACAGCTAGACCAGGTGATGGCCTCCGTCAGGGGCCGCAGGTTGCCAACCGAGTCTCGGCTCCCAGACGAAGGTCAGTGAGGTGCTGCCCCCAGGAGCCTTAGATGGAGTAGAAGCTGAGCCACATGTCTGAGAGGGCTCCTCAAATCATGACGTAGCCGGCCGAGTTCCCGTCAGCATCGGCTCCCCAGACGAAGAGAACCTTCGGGGTGAGCTGCCCCAGAAGGCTTCGGTCTTCTTCTCTGCGCCTTGCGGAGTCCAGATCGGCTCCCTTCCTTCACGCCTGGATCTAATGCAGCGTCATCGGCGCGAGTACCACGTCAGGAACATTATCTAGCATCGTTCTTGAAGAGGGATCCGAAGCCCCTTAAACCACTCGATTGAGAGTTCTTCCATTAAAATCTCCTTCATGCTCCATTGACCCTCGATCGTAACAGTTATTCCTCTTGGAGTCGATGGCCATGCATGACTTTTATATCCTTAAGTGATGTCTGTGCATCCGCTGTGCTCAAATTTTAATTTTGAGATTTTACTGGCCGCTTGTGCATCGATTTCATACTTCAATACCCATCACCAAAGGATGAGCGCTTCTCTTGCATATCCTCGTGTTTTATCCACACAGGTGCCCCGCAGGCCGAGTATTTGTCAAAGAGAATTGATGGTATCGGCTCGTTGGATAACATGTTGAACCCGAGGCGAGAATGGATGGTATGAGGATAATTTTGGCCGATTCTCGGAATACGGCCTCCCGCGTTGCTTGCTCGGTGAAGGTTTTGTAATGTCCCTTCACAAATTTTCAGGGGCGATCACAAGGATCGGGCCTGCCGCGTTTGCTCATTGACGTGCTCTTGCTGCTCGGTCGAGTACGGTAGATAAAACCAGCCCAATCTCCGAGTTTATCATGTTGGTCTTTGGCTGCTGTCGTCCACCTTGAGTGCATCGGTAAATCGTGGAGCACTAAGCTTCGTCGGAAGAGCAGGCACATGTTTGTACCAGCCGATGTTTCATCGCCGGCACCCTTTGCCAGGCGCCCACTCCATTTTCCGTGGACGACCCTCTTCATCAGGGTTCGCTGAACCTTAGCGGCCAGATCAGGCCTTGCCTTCCTCAATGTGCAAGTATAACCTCTACAGGCTTCCCTCCAGACGCGCAATCGCTGAACCTGTGTTTAAAGGCAGTACGAGTCCATCAGGAGCACCACCTTGGCCGGTGGTACTGTCTTCTTCTTCTCCTCGTCTTCTGAATCTTGATCTTTCAGGCAGGGGACTCAGCGTTTGCTTTGTGG
>NC_061509.1:99633437-99650345 GCF_022539505.1 Lolium rigidum | reverse complement strand
CGCCTTCATCGAACATATCTTCATACCTGCCCGGTTATATCCTGTAGAAGCAGCAATAAGTACGGGTTCGTACTTAACAAGACTTCAAGACGTATAAGCATTCGTCAACCAGTCGTCCTTTGTACTTGAGGCACGCAGGGGACTTAGAGGACGCAAGAGGAACGTCATAGGCAATATGGTGGGGTTAAGCGGCAGCGCGCAAGCACTAAAAACCTATAGAGACACTCTACTACATTCGTCTAATCAAAGAAGGTGAGAGAGCGCATAACTAACAGTTCTATACTCTGCAAACATAACACAGCCGATGTTTTCCCCCCTCGCAAGGAAGTACTTACAAGGGCACTCACATGGTTGACATGTTTTAACCATTTATTGTTGAAGTTGTACTAACTTACTATGCAAGTTATTATCAATAAACAACTAGTGTAAGTTGTCTATGGTCGAGTCATACAGCTCCAAGTCGTCCATAACCGCGGACACTGCTTATCGATAAGATTTAACCCTGCAGGGGTGCCCAAATGTGCCCACACGCACGATCAACCCACTTGCGACAGGTGGATATCACGACTCGCACTCTCCTTCACGACAACAATGTCCAGGAAGCCACCTAACTAAGTTAAACCCGTATCGAAGTCCGGCCGTATCTCCGAAGCGGACCTAGCTGTTTGCGACAGCGTACTAGGTGGTTTAAACACACATCGGGGCGATAAACCACTTCGCAGAGGCTCCACGACCTATACGTGCATACCAGAAACAAGGGATACAAGGCACCCAGGGGCTTCCCAAAGTAAATAAGTAACAGGCTGGCATGCACGCAACAACAAATGGTAAAACATTACGAAACTAGTTGTGGCCACTGGACAAAGCTGTAGATTCCGGCAGTGGTCGAGGGAGACCCAAAAACATACCCACGTGTGGTTAGAGCGCTCAGTCTCGGAACAGATAACAAGAACTCGGGGTCCTAATTTATCAAGAAACACAAGTGAGCCGTCACAAAACGATCAGCTGACCCACCGATGCCTCCGCTAACAACTAATAACAAGTAACCATGATACCCTAACAGATATGTCCATAAACCATGTGTCATGATCCCCAACAGATAACCCGATAAGATAGCAGTAATGGTAACGAGAAATAAACAGCACTAGCATGCACTACGACTCGCAAGGCAGACCCGAAACCAAACAATAGCTGTAGGTGGTTGGTGGAGGCAATATGGGCTGCTTGAGGTAACAAGTGGAAGGGACACGTGACAAGAACGCAACTTAAGGATAGCATGAGGGAGAAGGCAAAATAAAATAGGTGAGCGACTTCTGCAGGGGCAGAAGTATAGGGGAAAATGCTTGCCTGTTAAAGCTTGCCGAGGAACATCCGGAGAACTCGTCGTATCTCACCACACCACTTCGTGATCCTATCCGGGAAGAAGCAAATGCTGGAACACACAACGCATGCAAGTCTTACTACTACGGATAAAGAAGATCCAGCATGATCAAGATGATATGCATGACATGGCAACGATGGTGCAATGCAACTTATCCATATTAATCGGAGTCGGAACCCCGGACAAGCAAATTAGGTTGGAGTTGCATTTCTACCGTTAAAGTTAAGTTCATTAGCATGGTATAACATGGCAGGGGTGCGCTACTTCAAAGTTAAACGGAGCGGGGAAATCTTAGTCGATGTCCGAAATACTCCGCATATATGTTAGGTGAAATGCACAACTACGAGGACACGTCATGATGCAAGATGCAAACAGGCACAAGGATGGCATATTCATGTTCCTTATGTTTTTCTGATCAATTTTCATATATAACATGTTTTATTCCGAGTTACGGATTAGAAAATATGATTGAAACCATTTGGCAAAATAATGGAACAAAATATAAGAGAGGGGAGGATTTGGACGTGTTGGGCTGCTACCTGCAGCGCTGGGCGAGGTGGGCCGGATCTAATCCGACGAGATGCGGTCTGGCGTGCTGGGCTGCAAGTTGCACCGGATCAAATTGGCTCAAAGCCCATCAACGGATCTGAGAAACAAGAAAGGTTGTGTTTAAATCGCTGTCACTGTGACTTGAACTTGGGTCTCACCGGATCAAGGAACGGACCAGCTGGGCTACTTGCTGCTGTTGAATTCGGAAGGGCTCCGAAGGCAAAGAAGGATCTCTGGCCGCGAGATCTGACACAAAACGAAAGAGATGAAAAAAAAAGGATGGATTAGGCCACGGTGGGATTTGAACCCAGGATGTCTGGATCGGGAAGTAGAGGGCGAACCACCCTTTGAGGTAGACGAGGCGAAGCTCGGGGATGAAGGCCATGGCGGAGCTCGCAGGTCGGAGAGGAACTCGACGACTGGGAGCGAACATGGGCGAGGTAGAGGGCGTCGGAGGTGCGCCTGAACACGAGGAAGCCGAAGGTGTTCCCGGTTTGGCCGGAGGACGACGAGGTTGGCCGGAATTGATGAATTACTCGCCGGAGTTGGAGGCGGAATCGGCGATTTCACCGTCGATTTACAGAGCCCTAGGCCGATTCCTTGGGTGTGGAGAAAGAGGAGAGCAAGGCGGTTCTGGTGGTGGTCTCGCATAGACGAGGGGAGGTCTGTAGCGACGGAGCCATGGTGAGGACGGTGCTGGCAGTGGGGTTTTCTCATGTTTCGTTGCTCACGGAGAGAGAAGAGAAGGGAGAAAAGGGTGGAGGGAATTAGGTGGATGCGGCGTGGATGGGAGAGGAGGAAGGCTAGGGTTCGGCACCGCAGAAGATAAGGAGGAGGGCAGGCGCGGTGGTTGGCTCGATGGAGGACCACGGCATCAGGCCATGGGGAAAAAGGGAGGCAGTCACGTCTCTCTCGTGCTCAGTCCTGGGATAGACGACAAGGAAGGAAAAGAGCGAAGGGGTACGGGCTGAGGAGGAAGAGGGCCGAATTGGGCCAGAGGTGGAGGGAAGGAGATGGGCTGCTCGGGGAGGGGAAGAAAAAGGCCTGGGAAGAGACGTGGCCTAGCAGAGGGGTTAGGGTTTTGTTTTTTTAAAACCTTTTCTCCTTATTTTTGAAACTGTTTTGAATTTAAAAAAAACAAACCAGAAACCAAACTTGATTTGAAATAGAAAACAGTTGAGAACATTTTATTTATTTTGTAAATTTGATATGGTGGTTTTGTTAAATGAGTAGAAGGAGGAGGTTTATTAAATAAACCTATGAGAGGGGGAAAATACAAAATTAGTTTTTATTCAAAATAATTTTTATTTGATAAAATCTTGTTGATGATATGATGCATGATGACATGATGACGCACAAAATAAAAACACAAACAAATCTAGTAGGGGTACTACCCTGGGTCGTTACAAAGGTGCACTCCAAGTTTGTTGGACCATCTCAAGGAAAGCGGGAATCATAAGCCAAAAATGCCCGAACTTGAAGGTGCACAGCCTCCAAGGCCCGCTAACGCCAGCGAGGAGAAGGGGACAATGGTCTGACAACGAAGAGGGTAGAGAGTGAAGAACATGAGTGTCAAAGCGAAGGTCATACTCGGGGTTGCAATAGAAGGCATCAAGCTTGCAAAGGGTCGGATTCGCTTGCTCATTGGACCATGCAAGGTGCCTATTTTTCAAGTGGATCTCATGTAGCACATAAACTTGGAGGGCGGCCCAAAAGTGGTTGATGCGGCCTCGGACCATTCCTCTTGTTCTTATCTCTAGCCCGACCAATTTGTTTGAAGTCTCAAAGAACAAGCCATCATACGCCTGGGCAGGTTTTTAGCCAACAAGCTCAGCGAAGAAGTGGTCCTTGCGGTTGGACGCGGATTCAAGCATAGTTTCTTGAAGGCACACAATATGGCATGAAGAGGAACCAATCGTCTCATGAACCGTGTGGCAGCGATCTTGATTATTCAAAACCCTTACATTCCAACCACGCATATTGATTTGTTCAATAATAGTTATGATCGATCTCAACACAAAACATTCGTTCTGATTTGCTGCCGCTGGTGCAGAACTAGAATCTCGTTCTGGCTCTCAGGTTTCCCCAACCATAGCTGTGGTTATTTCATGTGTCCGCAAACATTTTTTCTGAAGTCCACTATGTTTTCTTAAGAAGTTAAGATAGAACGCCAATTTTGGTCAAAATCAGTATGTAGATCCTCTCGCTCCAAGTTTCGCACACCTGTACTTTAAGAGCAATTTGACGCATGTTTAATGTTTATTGAGCTACTCATGTTGTATGAATTTTATATTGTCTAAACTAAACAAATTATTCAATTCCATGGCTTATACATCCAAAAAATTGGAATGGGATACCACATTTGATTCTAACAATAAATTCCAAGCGCACCCAAACCCAATTCAATTCTTGGCCATATCCTTTCCATCTTGGATTTGGAATTTCCAACCCAATTCAATTCTTGGCCCAATTCAGTGCATTCAAACAAAGCATCAGTATTGTTGAAAATACACATTCCAGAGTTCATATAAAAAACCATGATTGGTTTCCAGTCGTACTGCATATGTTGGCAACTTACATGAAGAAAAGGTATCTAGGGGATACTTCTGAACCCCAGCGGCCCAGCCAAGGTATTATGTGAGACAAACGGCTCTTATTCTTGCATGCATGCAAGCTGGCTTGTTACCATTGTAGCCAATCAAATGCGCACATCGCATCTTATATGATCATACCGTTACACGCTTATATACTATACAGATCCTTTAATGATCGATAATCGATCAGCTGTTGACGACCCTGCAGTTGCGCCTGATCTGGCCGGCGGTACCGGTGAGCGGGCCGATGTTCCCCATCTTTATCATGGCCGCCACGAAGTCGGAGGCGAAAAGGGACGGATTGGCAACGTACAGCTGCACCAGGGCGTCCTGCGAGGCGCCATTGAAGAGCTCCTGGTCCGAGTGCAGCAGGCCGCGCTTGGCCACTAGGTTGCGGTAGTAGGCGTTGTCGAAGACGAGCTGCGTCTGCACGTCGAACGGTGCCAGGTTGCTGTCGCCGGTGGGTGCCACGGCGGGGCAGTTCCGCTTGCGTAGCGTGGCGAAGGCCGGGTCGATGTTAGTGCCGTTGTAGATGTGGTCGCGGAAGTTCACGCATTGCGAGAAGCCGATGGTGTGCGCGCCGGAGAGCGTCGTCAGGTCGCGCGGGCTCAGCTGCTTCTTCCCGAACGCCTTGATGAGCTGGTCCAGGTTCAAGGACGGAGGGGGGAGGTCGGCGTTCGCTTCCTTCAGGCTTGCCGTCGTCGAGTCGCGCCGGCCGAGCGGCACCGCCCAGCTGGGCCCGCCGAGCTGCAACGATCGATGTGTGTTGTCAGAATTATACCTGCACATCGATCTACACTGCGTGCAGCATATATATGTGTACTTTTGGCACTGGCAGTATGCATGCACACGTGCACTGTCCATTGTAAATACGTACCAGAAACGTGCCGTCCCTTGCTGCTAGGGCGGCGATGTCGGCGCAGGAGACAACGCCAGGGCAGACCAGCTCCACGTTCTTCTTGATCTCGTCGATCACCTCGTAGCCACGCACGGAATTGACGTTTGGAAAGGCTGTCTTCTCGCCGACGAAGCTGCCAACGTCATCCAGAAGAATCGATCCGTCGCAGCCCTATGTACACATAGATATATGATGGTAAATAAATGAGTCGATCGATATAAGTACATGTTTATGTTTCGTTTAAGGGCTTAGCTAATTATACTTGAACGAAGCAGTCATGGAAGTGGAGCCTTAGGAGGGAGGCGCCCATGCGGCGCTCTGTGAGGAGTGCCTTGAGCATTGTGGCACGCACGATGAGCTGCAGCGTCGGGCAGCTCCTGGCGTAGAAGGACGGCGAGAGCTGCCCATACGCGGCGGAGGAGAGGAGGAAGAGAGCGAGCAAGCAATGCCATGCCCTGCAGCTGGAACCCATGGCAGCTATGCTAAGCTCACAATCTGTATAGATACGTACGTGTGTTCTTTACTGTAGGATAGCTAGCTAGCTCAGCTTGCTTACTTGTGGCTGCCACGAGCTGCCTATTTATAGTGTTCTTTTGGTTGCATGAGATGCATGCAGAATCGTCAAAGTTAAGCCGCTGGTGTGACAAAATAGGACAAGTTCCACGGGCTTTCTTCTCTTGTTGACAAAAGGCAACTCATCTCTGCCTAGATGCCAAAAACTTATCTATCCTTACATGTCGCTCACATGTCACAAGCAAATTGCAATTCTTGCATATATACAAATATATTCTATATAAACAAGTGGTAGTGTGTGGTTGGTTTCACAGGTAAAGATCATATTCGGCCAGTTAATTCGAATTATGTCCTTTCATGTCTCGTGACCCGGTAGGGGTTGGCCTTTGTGAACTCCTACTTTTTAGTGTGATCTTAATCTGATAATAACAATATGAAAGATGAGATTATATGTATCTTGTACACATTTGATTTCTTGATGGGACGTGGGAGCTGATCAGCCGATAAGGATGTAAGCCATGATGTGTATACGTAATTAAGTCACGATAGCAACAAATCACGAAACACAAAGATATTGGACGACACTTGGATTGGAGGGAGTACGTAGTATAAAATATAATAAATATTGAATCCTAGGAACAATGTTCCATGCCTAGTACTCAGTGCGAGGCAATCCTAATTTTGGGAATAAATGGGTAAGTAAAATCCTATAATTACCTACATTAACAGATGTCGAACTACTCTGAAACATTTCATAGTGGGAAGTAACATTGAGTAGTGTCATACGTATGACACTGGTCTATGTTACTATCTTCATAGTGCATGGTAACTTAGATATACAGTAGTTCATGCATGAGTATATTAATTAACTTGAAGACTCATTCTATCTTGAATAGTGTGATGTTATGATAACATAGCTAGTTACCACAACTATCTCTTTCTTCCTTTAGTTCTTCATTTAGTATCATGTCATGTCACCAAAATGTCTACTTGGCAGTGCATGTAGCTCCATCTTACTACCTTAGTTAGACTAAGAGCAATTTCAATAGTATAGCCAACTACTGGCTATAACAAGATGCCATGTTATTTGTAGTCACCATATAGCTAACATGTACAATAGTTGGCTATATGAATGAAGTAATTTACTAACTTATGGTCCACATTTCACTCTCACAAAGTGTCTAGGAGCACGTGCAACAGCTGGCTATAGCATAATATCCCACCTCCCTTCTCTCTCCCCTTCTCTCTCATCCAACTCATCTAAAATATATTATTTAATGTCTTATAGTCAGCTGACTGGACTCTATTGTACTTGCTCTAACCACAATGGGAGTATCATAGGTAGTATCATGCATGCCATGTAGGCAAATATCTTATGTGGCACATCAATTAATGAGGAGAGAGGTGAGAGTAGTATCATAGATAGATACCGTATCATAGCACGTAAAACTAATTTTAGTAGCAAACACATCATGTACATATATTTGCATTGAGATTCTACAGAACATTAATTGATGAGTAGTCTTAAAAGATGAGTAACTACCCATTTACGAGAACCTCCAAACTCCCAAGACTTGTTGAGGGCCACCTGAAACATCTATGAGCTCCTACTTAAACTTGTTAAAAATCTACATATGTATTGAATCCATGATTTGTAAAATTAAATAACAAAGGAATTATTTAGTGTTTCAATATGAATAAATTTGCGAAACCTTTATCAATCTCTTTGGAATGTAAAATAATTATAAATTTGAAATATGAAACAACCATGAACCTTGTACGAGACATGATCAGAAAATTATAATTTTATTCCTTAATGAGCAAATCCTTTCAAGCAAATATAAGAGCTTTCACGTGTAAACAGTAGGACAATGGCCTATTAAACAAAAACAAAAATAAAAACTAAGTAACTTACCTAATAGCCGAGAGAGAACATTGAGTCTAGCTATGTCAACACCTGGATTTTTAAGTCCAGATGCCTATTATGCCATACATCGCAATCCCAGGAAGATTTTTTTGCGAGACATAACAGTTGAATATCATAGAGTCATCATTTATTACAACACCATAGTAGTCATTACATAAAAAGGATCACATGATTCAGTCTGATTACAACACTTGATCTAATGATCATTACACAAATACGTAGCAGAAGCGAAGTAGTAGTGGACTATCTATTCCACAGGCAACGCTTGACGTCAGGAGAAGCTCCTAGTTGTCGTAGACGTCCTGTTGGCCGTCATCTTCATACTGCTGTTCAGCTTCATAGTCTGGCCATTTGAATAGCCAGGGACACAGCCGTGAGTACTTTCAAGTACTCGCAAACTAATACTAGTGTAAGCACTAACAGTTCTAGTGAGAGGGAGCTAAGTTCTAGGTTTATTTGCATAAAGCCAGTTTTAATTCATAAACACTTTAGTAAAAGACTCCTCATATGCTAACTAACTCAAGTGGGAACATTAGTGTCATTCCCACAACTCTGTTGTGATTCAAATCAAAGTCTCATTTCAAATTCAAACCATAAGTCACCCTTTTGTAAAAGTTCTGATGACGGAACAGTATGGCCTTTCCAACTATCTATGACCGCGGACGCGGCTATCCGAATAGGTTTACACTCTGCAAAGATTGCACACTTGTGCCACAACATTTGATTACATCCGTCAAGGATAACCCTGAATAATCGTAACTCAGTACGCGGATCATCAACCATTAACCTTTCACTTACACACCCTAGTATAGGTACCTCTCCCGATGAGCTTGGCCTCCCGGTGATAGCCAACTGTTATCCCGGGAACTGCACAGGGCTTGGGTCGTACATTCACTTCACTTCACGTCATTTCACTTTCAACGGAGGCAGCCTCGGCATAACCTCTATGACGCTTGTTAAGAGGGAACCCATACTAAGACACATAAATTTCCAGCTAAAGCCTTACCCATAATCAGGTATTGTGGGGGTACTAAAGAATTGGAATGGTATCGCATCCGAACCCAATCATCAGTTTTCATCAAAGACACCATTTTATTCAAGCCACATTCACCTTCAAAATCTCTCAATAGAATGACTCATCATTCCAAGGTTTTCAGAATTCAAAAGTTTCACAAGTTCCCAGCTAGAGTAGTCACACTACGCCAGATATCATATTCAGTGACAAATATCCTCATGACAAATGTCTGGTCTGTCATGTATTAAGGTAAGTAGGTGACAGATTGACTTTTTTGTCACGTATGATCATACATGCATGACGACATCAATTTGCGTCATGGTTAACCGTCACGGATAATCCTGGTGACGAAATTGAGTTCGTGGTACATTAGTCCATCATTGATTAGTGGTGAGACCCGGTTGTCAATGTTAATGTAGAAATGCATAAACTAGTTTAACAAATAGGCAAAAAAGAGGCCCATCAGAGTTTCGAACTAGGGTTGTTTGAAGTGGAATAGATCGGGAACTACTACCGTTATGCTACCATCCGTTTGCGTTGATATTTTCTTACGTGCTAACTTTTATCTATTTATTTACGGCAGTATCGGCAGTGATATAATAAATGTTAAATTCCTATGTCTGATTGATTACAGAATCACTTCGTTATTTTCCATTTAGGTAAGTAACATCGTTACACGCCTTGATAGAAGTGAACCAGGAGAAATCGATCTACGCCAACAGGTTAGCCTTTTGCGGCTCGTAACCGCCAACGTGATCTGATCTTAGATCCTAGGGTTTTGCCGCGCCGATCACTTATACAGAGGGTGGCCAGGGGAGGACGGCGCACGTCTTTGGGTACCACACAGGTGAGTTCCTCTTTGATGTGTGTTCATAGTGGTCTGGGACTGTGGTTAGTTATAATATAGATTTGCACTATATTGATTTGCGAACATGGATATGGAGTATACATTATTGTGCAGTAGGAAATAGCTATTCAAGATATTAACTAAATTTGGGTAAAGCAATATGGAACTCGTAAGTTCATGAAAAACATTGGTGGACATCATTTCACAAATATAAGCCTTTTTCAGCTTTTAGATTATTAATGTTAATTTTTTATATTGTAGATTGTTCAGTAATATAAGCCCTTTTATAAGCCCTTTTCAGCTTGTAGAATATTAAATGGTAATTATTTATATTATACATTACTCACTAATTTAAGTCTATTTTCAGCTTGTAGATTATTAAGCGGTATTTTCTTTATGGATAGAAATTGGATTACTGATGGGGTTAAATTTACACCTCCATATCTGAGAGGTCGGTTTTGCTACAATATCATAATTTTTTGCTAGGGGTCTTCGGCGAGGTCTCCGGCGAGGTCAACATTTTTATTTTATTTTATTTGTTTGCTACCCGACAGTAAAAAAGACACGTGTCAACATGGGAAGCAGGAGGCTGGAAAATCAAATCCTCCATTGAAATCACAGGCTATTCATGTATTTGCTTTAACTAGCCCACTGAAATATTCTACTTAGCAGCTTCTAGCTTTGTTTGTTCAACATACGGAATTTTATACCACTTAACATAATTGACTCTAACTAAGTTAATATTTATTTCCTTCTCATTACCAGCATGTATTAAGTCCTAGCACTTTGCAAACTAAAAAGATGAGCCCAGCCCAGTAACCCCTGACTCCCTCTAATCTAACCCACCAGCAATGACCGCTCCGAGGAAATCCCACTCCTCCCCTCCCCTAAACCTAGCTGCCTCCCTCCACTTGCCGTAAACCTATCCGCCTCCCTCCACTTCTCGCGGGGCGATCCTCGGCTGTTGGCGAGCAGTGGCTCCATCGCCGGTTACCAGTGGTGGCCGGTGACGCAGCTCACATTGGCACCTCCCTCTAGTCGAGCGGGGACGTCTCAAAGGTATGATTCAAGCACGTCTTTGCGTTGGCCTACCATGAGATCCCCTAATTTCGTGAAATCCTCTAGCAACCAAGATGAATTTCGGCTACTCCATGACGTGGAGGTTTCTTGAAGGGCTGCGGCGGCGAGTTGGAACACAGGGGTGCGGCCCCGAGTTGGAGAACAGGGGGCTCGGCCGAGGAAATACGGGCCAGAGATTCGGGCTCCTATTGCAAGGGCGTCGGCACAAGATGACATCAGCAAGAAGACAAGCGTGTGCACATTAGCAGCAAGAACCAGAACATCATGAATATCGGCAGGTGTTAATTCCTCCCCTGTTGGTGATTTGTATGATGTCCACTACTCATTCTCATGCCATGCTTTAAATTAAACTTTTGGTTGTAAAGATTGATTTGCATGTTCTGTAGAGTATCAATCTTTTGAGAGATCCTGGTAAATTCAGGTGGTGCAGCTCAATGAATGCATACTAAAGTGACTCCTGCTAGAATTGCTTGTCTTGATTTGAAATTTCGGAAGACAGAAATGCAAATGGGTGTTCCAGTCCTTGCAATAGACCAAGGGAACTAGAGAAGATCTGTGAGTTCTTGCTGTTATCTCCCAAACATATTAGTATCCTTTTTGTTTCTCATTTCAGTGCTAGATCTTCATGCCTTGGGTCATTACAACCAAGTTTTTTATGGTTTCCAATATCGTACCTGATATTACTTTTTTCCTGGCAGGAAATCTGACATAAAAAGACAGCGAATTGAGGACTTCTCAAGGCCAGTGCCAACACTGTATCAACCAAAGAAATTTATGATATCTTGCTGAAGGCATGCTTTCATTATTCAAGCAGAATCTGATCTTATTCCTATTTTATATTTGATTTTGGATATAGTTTCAGAGCACTAAATCACAGGCTATTCATGTACTTGCTTTAACTGGCTCACCGAAATATTCTACTTAGCAGCTTGTAGCTTTGTTTATTCAACATGCGGAATTTTATACCACTTAACATAATTGACTCTAACTAAGTTAATAGTTATTTCCTTCTCATTACCAGCATGTATTAATTCCTCCCCCGTTTTACTTGTACAACTACAGCTTATTGAAAGATATTGCTACATCATACTTCTGATAAGATTTTGATTCTATTTTTTTTGCTTCACATGATATGTCTCTGAGGCAACCAATAAGAGTTTCAAACGACTGGAGTCCATGTTAGTAGTTTCTGTAAGCCTCTTTTATGTTTTCTTATGTTGTTTTATCAAGTACACCTGTAGTTGAACCTTAAAAGCATCTAGAATGTGTAAATGCCCCCCCCCCCCCCAAACATCAATTTAGTGAATCCACCGCATTGTGTGAATCTCAACTTATGCCAATCAGATTAATTGTTCAACTTTGTGATATTGTGATTGATCATTCTATATATCAGTTAGCTAAATAAGAATTTTCATGTGTTTTTAGTCGGATGAGATTTTGATTTCGGTTTGATGGATTCGTTCAGCCCTTGTCGTGGTTATTTTGTACCCAAATTTATTTTTCTATTTACATCTACAGTGGTAACAACTATGATTTGTGAGTCTGATGTGCTATTTCAAATGCGCATGATAGCAAAGACTTGTGTGCTGAACTAATAGAATTCGTGATACCGGTCACTGTTTTTGTCACTTTGATACTGAAAATGAAATTTATGTGTTTGCAGGTCCCATACATCAGCAAGACTCGCCGTATTCGCATCAGATCCCATACATCCACAAGACTTGCCATATTTGCAGGAGTAGAATATCTTCTTTTGAAGCAAGATTGTAAATTGTCTACTCCATATATGCAGGACTAGGTAGAATATGATATTTTGATGCAAGATTGTAAACTGTTTACTCTTCAGATGATTTTCATGTATGAGATGTTGGTTCCAATAATAAATATTTAATTCTTTGTCACACAATGCATTCATATTCTACAATTTGTATGTGTTGCGTATAGACTATACTATTTTGTTGAGAAAAATATCTACCAACTTCTAGAGAGACCAACCAACCTCTCCTGAAAATAGTATTTTCTGAAATAATAGAATTTCCAGTCTGTGTAGGATCTCTGTACCAACGCATAAAACGGTTGCTTGACAAGGGGTGCCCTCTTGTTGTGCATGCCACGTAATCATTATAGGACCCACATGTCAGGGGACACGTCAGCATATTTGACCAGTCCTAAATCTCACCGACTATTTGACAATGACGGTATATTTGTCATATAATAAGTTAGACAATGACATATTTTCCTATCTAACCTGACAAATATGTTTGTCATCTATGAACATCATAGATGACGGATAAATAATCGTCATCCATTGTAGTTTGACAATGACAAACAAATGTAATCTGTTACTAGAAAGTAATCTATGATGGAGCTTCCATGACGAACCTAATGACGGACAGAATTTGTCATCCGAGAGTAATACATGACAAATTTGGTATATTAGGTGACAAAAGTTGTTTGTCCTTAAAAATATTATGTGGCGTAGTGTCATTTTTAATTTAGAACTAGCAACTAAGCATGAGGGGTGCTAACTAGCTTGTAGCTTTTCTAGGCTAACTTTTATACTCTTGTACTACTTCACAACTAGACTGAAGTCAACTATAAATGAAATCTTGTAAAGCAAAGTAAAGCTTCGAGAGATAAAACTGGGATTTGTAAAGTGGAACACAAGTTAATAGGGCAATGGTGCCTTGCTCATGGAGAGCTTTGCACTAAGGTAGCTTGCAAGATTATTAGCTTGCCTTGGTTGGTGTACTGATCAAAGTGGTCTTCTTCTTCCTGGAAGTAGACCTCCTCCTCCTGGTACTCCTCGGTACTAGCGTCTAAAATCGAACACGAAGTATACAATCACCAAGCAAGTCTTAGGGCTATACTAATAACACACATGGTTCACACAAGCTATTCAATCATCACAACACTAATCACAAAAGGGTTTGGCTTGTGTGTTAAGAAAATTTGTAAGAGAGAAATAATTTCCTCTCATTGAATCTTTTTTACAATTTAATTTCCTCAAATAATAATAAGGTATGAATTCATGTTGATCAAGGTCAACAATTCATATCTATCATTTGGGGAAAATGATTTAAATGAGGTATTAACCTCATACCATTTAATCCTTACTCTTGCATTAATTTAATGTTTCTAAGTAATCCAATATGAGATGATATCGACTAAGTAAACACATCACTTTGAATTGCTTAGGACCATGATTTAAATGAGAGGGAACCTCTCACACGATTTGAGAAATAATTTTGGAGGATTTAAATGAACTAGAAATAGCCACATAGCCATTATTTTGCTCTAGTCCATGATCATACAAAAAACTATGTGATGTTTTTACATAAACATGTAGAGTAGGTGAAATGTGATTTATGAGAGTTGGAATCAACTCAAAATCACTTAGGGTTGATTTTTAATAATTGTTTGAAGTTACAAAAGTCCCTGCCTTGTTATTTTTGTCACATTAATTTTACACAGTAAAATGAGATGAGACTAGTGGGGTTGGATAGAGATTTTCCTAAACTTTGCAACAATACCAAATTCATCAAATTTGGCCAAGTGGATTTGAATCTATTCAAATTTGAAAATAGCATCTGCAAGGAAATTCATTTAAACTGGAAAATTCGAATTTGAATTAAACGGGCCGGCGGGAAAACTAACTGGGCCCAAACCGTTTAAACAGCGCAAAGGCCAGCCCACCACGCGTCCAGCACGCGTGGGCTGCCTGACAGGTAGGGGCCACTCGTCAGCGACGTGTAAACGCCGAAACGGTACCCTTCTTTCTGGGACGCACGATTAGAACCTAATCTAACGGTCCACGTGCATCGTCGTCTCCGACGAGACGCGAGCCTACTGGCGGCGAGGCTAGGGGATCGGAGAGCTCACCGACGCTCCGGCGGTCGTCGGCGAGGTGCGCGGCGACGTTGGCGAAGACGGCGAACCTCCTGGTAGTAGTGGCGTCTCCGGGAACAGCTTCTATCTCCGGCGAGCTTCTGCGGCGGAGCACGGGCAGTGAGGGTGAAATTTGGCGGCGCTACTGGGCAATTGATAACGCGTGAAGCACACGTCCGTTGGGAACCCCAAGAGGAAGGTGTGATGCGTACAGCAGCAAGTTTTCCCTCAGTAAGAAACCAAGGTTATCGAACCAGTAGGAGATGAAGGCCACGTGAAGGTTGTTGGTGAAGGAGTGTAGTGCGGCGCAACACCAGAGATTCCGGCGCCAACGTGGAACCTGCACAACACAATCAAAATACTTTGCCCCAACTTAACAGTGAGGTTGTCAATCTCACCGGCTTGCTGTAAACAAAGGATTAAACATATGGTGTGGAGAATGATGTTTGCTTGTGAATAACAACAGAGAACAGAGTTTGCAGTAGATTGTATTTCAGATGTAAAAGAATGGACCGGGGTCCACAGTTCACTAGTGGTGTCTCTCCAATAAGAAATAGCATGTTGGGTGAACAAATTACAGTTGGGCAATTGAAAAATAGAGAGGACATAACAATGCACATACATATCATGATGACTAATATGAGATTTACTGAGGGCATTACGACAAAGAACATAGACCGCTATCCAGCATGCATCTATGCCTAAAAAGTCCACCTTCGGGTTAGCATCCGCACCCCTTCCAGTATCAAGTTGCAAACAACAGACAATTGCATTAAGTATGGTGCGTAATGTAATCAACACAAATATCCTTAGACAAAGCATTGATGTTTTATCCCTAGTGGCAACAACATATCCATAACCTTAGAACTTTCTGTCACTGTCCCGGATTCAATGGAGGCATGAACCCACTATCGAGCATAAATACTCCCTCTTGGAGTCACAAGTATCAACTTGGCCAGAGCCTCTACTAGCAACGGAGAGCATGCAAGATCATAAACAACACATATATGATAGATCAATAATCAACTTGACATATTATTCCATATTCATCGGATCCCAACAAACACAACATGTAGCATTACAAATAGACGATCTTGATCATGATAGGCAGCTCACAAGATCTAAACATGATAACACAAGAGGAGAAGACAACCATCTAGCTACTGCTATGGACCCATAGTCCAAGGATGAACTACTCGCGCATCAATCCGGAGGCGGGCATGATGATGTAGAGTCCTCCGGTGATGATTCCCCTCTCCGGCAGGGTGCTGGAGGCGATCTCCTGAATCCCCCGAGATGGGATTGGCGGCGACGGCGTCACAGTATGTTTTCTCGTATCGTGGCTCTCGGTACTAGGGTTTTTGCGACGAAGTGAATAAATAGGCGAAGGGGCAGAGTCGGGAGGTGGCCGAGGGGCCCACCCCACAGGCCGGCGCGGCCAGGGGCCCCACCGCGCCGCCCTAGGGTGTGGGCGCCTCGTGGCCCCTCTTCGTCTCCTCATCGGACTTCTGGAAGGCTCCGTGCAAAATAAGACCGTGGGCTTTTGTTTCGTCCAATTCCGAGAATATTTCCTGTGTAAGATTTCTGAAATCAAAAACAGCAGAAAACAGGAACTGACGCTTCGGCATCTTGTTAATAGGTTAGTGCCGGAAAATGCATCAAAATGATGTAAAGTGTATATAAAACATGTGAGTATTGTCATAAAACTAGCATGGAACATAAGAAATTATGGATACGTTTGAGACGTATCAAGCATCCCCAAGCTTAGTTCCTACTCGCCCTCGAGTAGGTAAACGATAACAAGGATAATTTCTGAAGTGACATGCTGCTATCATAATCTTGATCAATACTATTGTAAAGCATATGAGATGAATGAAGTGATTCAAAGCAATGGTAAAGATAATGACTAAACAACTGATCATATAGCAAAGACTTTTCATGAATAGTACTTTTAAGACAAGCATCAATAAGTCTTGCATAGGAGTTAACTCATAAAGCAATAAATTCTTAGTAGAAAGTTTTGAAGCAACACAAAGGAAGATATAAGTTTCAGCAGTTGCTTTCAACTTCAACATGTATATCTCATGGATAATTGTAAACACAAAATAATATGATGAATGCAAATAAGCAAGTATGTAAGAATCAATGCACTGAGTTGACTCAAGTGTTTGCTTCTAAGATAGAAGGAAGTAGCACTACAAGAAAAGTTGCCATGG
>NC_061509.1:99623035-99633337 GCF_022539505.1 Lolium rigidum | reverse complement strand
TTGCAAAAAATCATCATCCACACTATACATCTAATCCTTTGTTACAGCAAGTCGGTGAGATTGACAACCTCACTATTTCGTTGGGGCAAAGTACTTTGGTTGTGTTGTGCAGGTTCCACGTTGGCGCCGGAATCTCTGGTGTTGCGCCGCACTACATCCCGCCGCCATCAACCTTCAACGTGCTTCTTGGCTCCTCCTGGTTCGATAAACCTTGGTTTCTTTCTGAGGGAAAACTTGCTGCTGTGCGCATCATACCTTCCTCTTGGGGTTCCCAACGAACGTGTGAGTTACACGCCATCAATAGCTTAACCAAACCATTGTCAGTTAGATAGATGGGAACGTTTTGTTGCAATCTCAACTTAGATAAGTTTGGATTGAGGGAGGTGTAAAATAGGGTGTTTGAGTTGTACGGTGTTGTAGCTGTGTAATCGTGCTAGTTAGGGATTCTATTCATATCTTAACGTGTACAATTTGAGTAGATAAAGATAATTCCAACCACGTTAATCTCTGTGACCCGAGCGATGTGCTCTCTATATTAACACGCAGGCGACCCGAGGCAAAGGGCAACAATTAACCCTAGTTTTTATAGGGTGTGCATTCTTGCGTCAAAAGGATGTGAGCGCATACGTTATACTATCTTCCTCAAAGTTAAAAAAAACTTTCTTTGCTTCCACTTCCACACAATTAGGGCTATAGAATGATGATGGTTGTATCTTGTTTACCATTGAAATGACGCCAGCGCCGCTTACGGGGTGCCTCTTAGTATGTTCGACGATCGAGCAGAACTTGCTTGTCTCTTGTTTGATGTAGTTTCATCTTTTTCTGAGGGACTCTTCCGTGCGAGGGCTTGGGATGTGGTAGGGCGGGTGCATCTTGGTCTCGTTGTACTCCTGTACGACCTTGGCCCAATACACCTTGCCCTTTTGTTGAGCACCATTAATACAGTCATGGCTTGTTGCCAGCCACGTGTCGCACAAACACTTGTCCTCGTCGTCGATGAATCCTTGTGTCCTGTGGCTCTCCCCTTCTTCTTGGTAGCATTTTCCGTGGTGAGGACAGGCTCTTTTGGCGCGTCGTCAAAGTCGTCGACGCACACGGGTGTTGGCTGCGTTTCAGTGGCCTGTGTAGAGAACAGCCGTGCGTTAGCGATGTCCTCCGCATCTTGCGTCCGTGCCCACTCATCCTGCGGGCCTGTCCCGGCCCGGTCGTCGCCAACAAAGCCGCCGCCGAAGATCATGGCCTGGATGTCTGTCTCATGGCAGTCCTTCCAATAGGCCTACGAATGACCGCACGCCAGACGCATGATACACGGCAGTCGCACACATTGAGAGAGCTCACGTACCGGGTCGTCCATCGTTGGGGTAGGCGCAGTCATTTCGTCGAACAGGATGCGGGGCTCCGGCATGCTCTCCTCCGGCAGCTGGCGCGTCTTGTGTGTCGCGCCCGGGCATGAGTCACCTCTTCTAGGCATCCGGTTGAGGTCGGGAAGCAGCGCCCCGTTGAACTGCAGCGGCGCCATGCCGGAGGCGAACCGCGACGTCGGTGCCCTGCAAGGGAGCGGGAGTTCCAGGACGCAGCTGAGAACTTACCGAGCTCACCGACGAGGACGGAGGAGCGACGCCGGCGATCCCCTCTCGCTTGACGAGCATGTAGCCCTCCGCTAAGCTCGGATGGAGGGCTACTTGCGCGACGCTGGCTTTTATCTGCATCTGCCACGCCTGCTGGTTGACGGCCGCAGCAGTCTTCTCATTCAGGTTCCTGCGCCGACCGCGACGCTTCGCGGCCTCAACGTTTTTCTCCTCCTTGGAGAGCACCTTCTTTGCCGCCTTCGGCTTTGCCTCTCGGCCGCCGGTAGCGGCCCGCTTTGCTTCTGCTGGAGCTGCAGCTTCCATTGTGGCTATGGTCGTGGCTACGGGGGAGTGTGGGGCGACGGCGGGTGCGACGGTTTGCTCGGCATCCATGATGGTGGCTGCGCCGGCGAGGACGTCCATCGCTTCTGGACTGCTCGTGCCGGTCTACTTTGATTTTTCGCGCGGAAAATGGTCCGTGGCGGAAACAATATCAGCCTCTCTGCCACTGACGCGCGGGTCCTATGTCTTTTTCGGCGGATACTCGGCGCGCCCACGAAACGTTCGCGAAGATACGTATATTTTGACCAGATTTGCGTCGCCGCGGACGGCCCGATCACTTTTGCGTCAGTCGACATGTTCCCTTCGCAGCGTGCTTCATTGCCACCAGTCGCGCGCTAGTAGTGGCGCTGCAGTATCTGCCGATGCCGCGACGGGGAGTGGAACCGGACATGTGCGCGCGCATGTGATCCGGCAGATCTTTCAATGCCTGAAATGGGCGACGAGCGGTCGCGCGCGGACGCTACGCTAGTCACAATACTGCTCAGTGCCTCAGTGGTGGGTGCACAACCAACTACAGGTCAATGCATGATGCATCATTTTCTTATTTTTTAGAAATATACGCGTGATGCGTCTGTGTGTTAAATTTCTACTCCTCTCTATCAGATTATTTGTCGCAAATTTATCTAGATATGTATATATTTAAATATGTTATAGTGCATAGATACATGTGAATCTAGATAAATAAAATTTAGTGTATGTATAAACAAAGAATTGAAGAACATTCCCGTGCCGCCAATATCTGACAATTGATCCAAATTTTCTAAGGATTTTCTTCACACTTTTTAGCTGTTCGCGATTTCAGATGGCAGCTAGCTCAAGGTGGGATGGATAGATTTTATGGCTTATGCCCATTTATCATATGGGTTATGGCCCATTTTAGCTAAAATATCACAAAGAAAAATTGACATTTATGGAATGCACATAGCATTTTGGAGCATCAACGACTTTGCAAACCGATAGCATAAAGGGTCCGACTTTAAATTAATGAAGTCATAACCAACCAGGAGTGTTACAATTGTTTCAAAAAAAACCAGGAGTGTTACAACAGCGTGCCGAGGTTTTAGCCATATAATACAAGCACAAAGTACAACCGCAAGACCACACAAGATGGGGAAAACAAGCTAATCCTAAGATGCAACCTGGTCCATCAATGAAGGAAATTCTTCATTGTACCCGGGATTCACCGAACATGATCAAAACCCAACACACCTTACTTGCATCCACATCGCAACCCATAGAAGCAAAACTAGACCAAGACACCAAGCAAGACTCGAAATCGACTGGATATGGGCTTCAAGCAGCACCTCCAAGGAGGGAAACTAGTGTGGCTTGAGCCACCAATTGATGTCCCAATCCACGAATTGACCAAGTGGATGATGAGGGAAATGGTGAAAAAGGGGGAGAAACACAAGACCAAAAACACAAACGCACACACCCAGATACAAATCGAGTTTTACCTCCTTAGCTCGATTAACTAAGCCAATAGAATCACCCAAAGAAAGACCAAGAGGTAGAATCTTTGGGGGAGAGATTGGTGATGAATCCAAACACAAGATTATGTGAGAGAGAGTGGAGATCCACTAGAATCACACACAACAAGTATCAAATCCAACGATGGTAGCCTTGATTACATAGGAATTGAATTCCCAGAGGTAGTAGAGCAGAGCTCATAAGAGAAATCCCAAATCTATGGCTAACCCTAGCTTATGCGGTATGAGAGCTCATATAGCTCAATTCAGATGAAGGGTACTTTAGGTATTACAAATATATGAATCATAGCCCTTGATTTGGAGTTGAACGGTTCAGATCGAAAGTGTCATCATATTGCACCGGTGGTACCGGTTATTATCGCAAAGGGTTCCATGGAGTACTGTCAGCAAGGTCGCTTGACCGGTACTAGTGGTGGTACCACTAACGGTGGTACCGGCCGGGGCTGGCTGGTAGTATCGACCCAGCCAGACCAGTAGTACCGGCCCGAGGCTGGCTGGCACGCAGGAGGCGGCTCGGTGCAGTGGGGACAGCTGGGCATGGCGCGGTTGGCGGCCGGTGCAGGCGCGGTTCGGGGGCTGGTGCAGTCAGACCCGGGCGTGGATGGCGGCGTGCGGGGTGGCCTGACCCTGGCCGGTTGCTCCGGGTCACCATGGCCGTTAGTACCGGGCCCTCCTGGCCGGTGCTACCGGTTGCTGCTTCTCCTCTTCTTCTTCTCCTTCTCTTCCTTTTCGTTCTTCTTCCTTGAACATCGTTGGTTGCTCCTTTGTGGATCCTTCTCGAAACTTGTACCTAATCACACATAGAACATCGGAATGAGGTAGCATACCATTCAAGGTTGTGTCTAGGTCGAGTGTAGAGAGGAGGAAGTTCACCTTGTCGTGTATAGCTTTCACCCGAGCCCTTGTCATCGGTCCGCTTGGGGGACTACTTGGCCTTGGTGTAGTGTCGACCTTCGGAGGGGCTACATCATCTACTCCCCTTGGGAAAGAGTCTTCCTCGACTCTATTTCTTCCTCATATCCGTGAATGGTGAGAGATCCAAGATGTTGAACGTGTTGCTCACCAATTACTTGGACGTAGGTATGTGATGACGTACACATTGTTGTTGATGCGCTTGAGCACCTTGAAGGGACCATCTCCACGTGGCTTGAGCTTGGAGTTGCGCATGTGGGAACCTTTCCTTTCGTAGGTGTATCCAAACGAGGTCACCTTCCTGGAATATCCTCCCTTTCTTCTTTGCATTGAGTCTTGTAGCTTGGCGAAGAACATGTTCTTGTATTGTTGCCCTTGTGTCTTCATGGAGTTTCTTCATGTCGTTGGCGCGCTTGTCAAAG
The DNA here is from genome assembly GCF_022539505.1 of Lolium rigidum. Lineage (NCBI taxonomy): Eukaryota > Viridiplantae > Streptophyta > Magnoliopsida > Poales > Poaceae > Lolium > Lolium rigidum. The sequence goes on along the minus strand of NC_061509.1, from coordinate 99,628,603 downwards.
TCCATGTTGGTTCTCTCATGAAGTGGTAGAGGTAGGATGTCGAGTGTTGTTGATGGTTCGAAGCCGTAGATGACCATGAATGGGCTCCGCAACGTTGTGGAGTGCTTTGCCCGGTTGTATGCGAACTCTGCATGAGGAAGACATTCTTACCAAGTCTTCAAGTTCTTCTTGACGAGTTCTCGGAGTAGCGTTGAGAGGCTACGGTTGACAACCTATGTTTGTCCATCCGTCTGTGGGTGTGACGAAGATGAGAACAATAGCTTGATACCGAACTTGGCCATGAGAGCTTTCCAAAGGTAGCTCATGAACTTGACGTCCCTATCCGAGACGATGCTTGCAGATATTCCATGTAGATGAAAATTTTCCCTAAAAAACGAAGTAGCAACATGTAAAACATTGTCGGTCTTGTTGCATGGTATAAAGTGAGCCATCTTAGAGAAACGATCAACGACAACAAAGATGGAACCATGACCATATCTAGTGTGTGGTAGTCCTAACACAAAATACATGCTAATGTCAGACCATGGTGCATATGGAGTTGGTAATGGAGTGCAAAGTCCATAAGGTTTTGTAGTGGACTTAGCTTGAAGGCAAGTATTGCACCGGTTTCAAAAAGTTGTTCCACGTCGCGCTCATCTTTGGGAAATAGTAATGGGTGGAGAGTTTGGCAAGAGTCTTGTCGCGTCCAAAGTGTCCCATGATTCCACCACTATGTAACTCTTGCAAAAGAAATTTTTGAAGAGAAGACTCGAGTATTGATGGTGCTCGTCGTAACGCAGACTTCACACTGTTGGGGAACCCCAAGAAGAAGGTATGATGAGCACAACAAAAAGTTTTCCCTCGGTAAGAAACCAAGGTTTAATCGACCAGTAGGAGAAAGGCGTGACTTTTGAAGGTGTTGCTAGCTGACTATTGGCAGGGCGCACTACCGGCGTCAGCAACAACTTGGAACATGCACACAACACAACCAAATTACTTTGCCCCAACTTACAGTGAGGTTGTCAATCTCACCGGTTTTGCTGAACACAAAGGATTAGACGTATCGAGTGGAAAGAGATGTTTGCAATAATTAAAGAGAGCAGTGCTTGCGGAAAGTAAACAACACAGGATTGCAGTGGATGAATTTATCAATGTAAAGGAAAGAGGACCGGGGTCCACAGTGCACTAGATGTGTCTCTCCATAAAGATAAATAATATGTTGGGTGAACAAATTACAGCTGGGCAATTGACAGAATACCGACCATACATGAGAAGATGATTGCTATGAGATTCGTTTGGGCATTACAACATAATACATAGACCGTAATCCAACTGTGTCTATGACTAATAATCCACCTTCCGGTTATCGTCCGAACCCCTTCCAGTATTAAGTTGCAAGCAACAGATTATCGCATTAAGCAATGTGTGTAAAGTAAACAATAGAATTCACACCGGGCATAAAACCTGAGACCCGAGAAGACCCGGACCCGCTTAACCCGGAATCGATAAGCTCGACGTTGCTATCGGGTGGCAGGATACCCGAATTTACTTCGGGATACTCAGGTAGCAGCCACGGGTACCCATTTAGACCGAAAAGCCCGAAAATTCCTTGGAAAATCCCGTGAGGCCCAGCTACTGAGTAAATCCCGTGAGGCCCAAACCCCAAATCCCCTTCGCTGTTTTACTTCCGCAGCAAACCCTACCGTGAGTACCTCCTCTCCTCACAGACGACGGCGTCGCCACCCACCTTCGTCATCTCCACTGCCTCCACCCACCTGCATCCTCGCCTGCAGCCATGCCCCACGCCTCCACGGCTCCACGGACCGACATCGACCCACCTGCGTTGCCGATCACCGCCACGCCCCATTTGCTTCCACGGCTCGACGCCTCCACCCACCTGCGTCGCCGGTCACCGCCACGCGCCACACCTCCAGTCCCTCCACCCACCTACGCTGCCGCCCGTCTTCACGCCCCACGGCTTCACGCCTCCACCCAGGCACCCAACTGCGAGGCTGCTTGTCCGGTCGTCCCGTTCCCCCACGGCCTGACGCGACGCAGGTCGCAAGTCGCAACCTCCCCTTAGTCAGCCACAGAATCAGCCACTGGAACTGAAGGATCTACTACAGCTATAAGTTCCTTCTCCAATTCTGCTCTCTCTATATTGCTTATGCTAGATTGCTAGAGTTCCAGTAAGTTCCTCCCTTAAAATTGGCTTCATTCTTATTATTTGCTTATGCTAGAGTTCCTGATGTTGTAAGCACTTCAATCTAGTTCCAGTTGATTAATGTAGTACTTGTTCTTCTAGTACTTGGACAAACATCTTATGCTGCTCAAACTATCATCTTGATGATTTCATTATGACCATATAATAGTTACTGTCCTATGAAAATCCATGCTATCGTGACCAGTATCCATTCTATCCAGTATCCATGCTGTAGAAGTGTAGAGTGTAGACATGCAATTGTAGTTACTGGTTAGTTCATAACTTCATATTATGCTACTGTTGTATGCAAGTAGATGAGGAGTGCTAATGTGCTAATGTGTTATATTGCTATCCAGTATCCATGTTCCATGCTGTAGAAGTGTAGAGTGTAGACATGAATGGAGTAACAAGAGCTTCTAACATATTTTTTTTTGAAACCAGAGCTTCTAACATATTATACTACTGTCCTATGCAATTTTAGTATCCAGTGTTCTGTTATGCTATTATTTAAATATGTAAAGAGATGACTCTGTTTTATGTCTCTTGTGTACTTCTCTTTTAGATGTCAGAACCTGACACGAACATGGAGGAAGAGGATGTTGATTATACACAACCATCACAGACTTCACAGTCACATGAATTATGCTCTGGTTCACGTCCATCAACTGGGCATTCTTCACACGCACCGACAACAGTGCCAACAGTAAAACCATTGCAGGAGCAAGCAACCGAGGTCATTGATGTGTACACGGCAAGGAGCCTGCTGCTCTACAAGGAAGGAGGGTGATGGCATCAAGGTCTGACATGTGGGAGCACTTCCACCAGATCAAGGATAGCGCTAATGTTGTGCAATATGGAAAATGCAAGTATTGTTCGCGTGACATCAAGGCTGAATCAAAGAACTATGGTACATCATCATTGAGGAAGCACTTCAATTCTTGTAAGCGTAATCCTCGCAGGAATGCTAAATATCCAACTCAATCTTTGCTGCAAACAACTACGGGAGAAGCCCCTGAAAATCATAAGTGAGATCCTCAAGCTATTAGGCAGGCCTTTACTGAAATGATCATTGAAGATGATTTGCCTTTTTGATTTTGGTGAGAAGTTAGGCTTTAGGAAGTTTATGGCCAAAGCCTGCCCACGTTTCAATGTTCCATCTAGAAGAACCACCACCCGAGACGATGTGCGTTGTTACTTCAATGAGAAAGCTATGCTAAAGAAGTTCTTCAAAGATTCGTGTCAAATGGTATGTCTAACAACAGATTGTTGGACATCTCAGCAGCAAGATGGATACATGACTTTGACAGCAAGCTTTATTGATGAGAATTGGATGCTCCATAAGAAAGTCATCAACTTCTTCTTGATAAAGGGGAACAAGGGTGACGATATTGGAAAGAATTTGCTGAAATGCATGGCTGAATGGGGTATGGAGAGAGTTATGACTATAACTGTTGATAATGCAAGCGCCAATGATGGTGGTATTGTTTATGTGAGGAGGCAGTTGAACAAGACACCCGACAACACCATAGGAAAGAGGAAGTATATGCACATGAGGTGTGCTGCACACATCATGAACCTCATTGTCCAAGATGACCTAAAGGAAGTAGACCTCTCAATAAAGCGTGTAAGAGCCGTTGTTAGATATATCAGAAATGGTGGCACTAGATTGGAGAAGTTCAAAGGTGGACACAAGACATTTCTAAAGAATGATGTCCCAACTAGGTGGAACTCCATCTATATAATGCTCAAAGCTGCAAATGTGTATGAGAAGGTCTTCACAAGGTTGGCTGAAGAGGATTTCGCCTATAGGCATGCTCTATCTGAAGAGAATGATGGCTTCGGTTGCCCCGAAGAAACAGATTGGGAAAATGCCAAGAAGATGGAAGATTTTCCGGGTCATTTCTTTGATCTCACAACGCGAGTATCTGCTAGTTTGAGTGTCACTTGCAACAGTTTCTTTCATGAGATTGCAGAAGTTCGGTTGTTGATTCAGACTTGGCTTGATAGTGAAGACGCTTTGCAAATAATTATGGGTGAGAGAATGTTGCAGAAATTTAACAAATACTGGGGCCTTTGGCACATCAAAACCAAGGACAAGGAGAGCATAAATGAGTTGGACAGTGAAGTGCACATTGAGAAGGGAAATGAGAAGAAGGGCAAGAAAGAAAAAGGAAAGGAGAAGGAAAAGGAAAAGGAGAATATTAACTTGCTGATTTTTATTGCAGCAGTTCTAGATCCATGATACAAACTATTGGATTACACTAATGCTGTAATTGAGGAAATTTTTGGACATGAAAGTGGACAACTAGTTTGGGCAGCTATTACCACTTGTCTCGCTGACTTGTTTGAAGAATATAGGAAGAAGTATGCTCCAGTTAAAGGAACATCTGAAGTGGCAGTGGATGACTAGAGAGTGCAAACGGTGGGGAGAGGAAGCATGTTGAGGGACCGAATTGCCAAGAAGCTGAAGAAGAACAATGGTACAAGTGCTAACGCCAAGACGGAACTTGACAAATATCTCGATGAAGATTTCGAATGAAATGAAGGAAAGTTTGACATTCTTGGTTGGTGGAGGCTCAATGGAGCTCTCTTTCCCGTCTTTGCTTTCTTGGCACGTGATATACTCGCCATACCCATCACATCAGTAGCTTCCGAGTCGGCATTCAACACAGATGGGTGCATACTGGACGACTTCTGAACCTCGCCTACTCCATTCATGTTAGAAGCTCTTGTGTGCACACAAGATTGGCTACGAAGGACTACTCCTGTTGACATCCAGGAGAATATGGAGGAATTAGCTAAGATGGAAAAGGGTAAAAGTAACTACCTCATAATACTTATTTATATTTAGTTTGTTTCATTGCATCATACTAATATTGTCTGATTGTTTAATGCATACTTGTTCAATTCTTTGTAGACTTAATTGAAGAATTTGGAGGTTTGCACACTGCGAAAGGAAAAGGGAAATGTGACAAGACATCATCTTTTAAACCTACAGCAAGTATGTCCATCTCCAAACCTTGAAGATCTAACTAAAGGTACGCAGCTTGTTTACCAAAATGTTTGTTCTCTGTAGTACCAAAATATCTTGTGTGTATGACTATGACTAGAGATCAGAGGTAGTGTCTTACCATGCTACTATAGAGTCCATACTACATAATACAGTACTAACTCCCTTCTTTGATCAATTGCAGGGTGCCAAGTGGAACTGATCATGCCACTACAGAGTACAGATGCTCCAGAAGTGAAACTGATCATCAATAATCAATATGCTATCAAGTGTTAAGTGAACTGTTGTGTCCTGTTGGTTCATCATCAGGCCACCAGCATGAGCATTTTGTGTCCCACCTGTGTGTGCATGTGTGGTGGGCTGGTCACTGGTGGCT
>NC_061509.1:99598464-99622935 GCF_022539505.1 Lolium rigidum | reverse complement strand
GCTCCATTACTTCATATGAACCTTAATTTGTTTCTAACCTAAACCCTAGGTTAGAACATGTGATCATGATATTTTCCTTTCAAACATAGAACCATGATAGCAACTAAATAATTGCCATGACCACATAAAATGTAAGAACCCTATCACTAGTTAATTGCTATACTATGTTATCATCTAAATAAAACTTGTTGATCTAGTAGGATCAACCAAGTGTAAAACCCTAATTCCTATTCCCAAGACCACCACCCTTAACTATCCATGATTAGCATCACAATATTGGGATGAATCCTATTAGTAACCATGATTGATGATTACCTTACATTCCATACTCCACTAAACCCTACTAGTATGAGATATTTATGAACCATCCTATTTAGAAACCAAACATTCTTTACTTAGTGAATCCAAAGGTAAACCTTAGGCAACCACAACCTTAAATTGTAATACTTCTTATTACTTAAGAAGTATGTTCTTCAAAAGTTATTCTTTTGAAGAAAATAAGGAATCATCATCCACCCTACCTAACAGGATCTATAAACCCTAGCCAAATATCACCAATAAGATATACCACCTTGATAGCAACTATTGGTAATTAAGATGTCTAGGCTTAATTCAACAATACAAGCCCTAGTAACTGATGAATCCAACGAGGATGTGATCCATCTACTACTTACTCCAGAAAAACAGTTAGAACCATGGAAAGCCATAGAACCCCACAAACCCTAATTATCATACTTGTTCTTTATTAAAGAACATGTTCTTCAAAAGTTATTCTTTTGAAGTATATGATAACTAATCATTAACCATGCCATATAGTGCTAAAACCAACTACTATTCATTACATGTTAGGATTATACCAAATAATATTGTTATGTGCTATTAGTGTTATTATTATGATATACTACAACACCTATTTATGATACCAAGCAACCAATTCTTGATAAGAACTTTGTTTGTGAATCATTCTAAAAATTGCAACACACCCTAAGCAAATCATTTCAACTAACTAATCCTAAATCATCGGGGTTAGGTCACGCTTAGAGCGATTGCATCTCATACTTATGCATTATTGCATCCTTGCTAATCTTTTAAACATCGTCCTGACTGGACGATGATGCTATTTCAGAATTTGGAGTTATTGCGTATCGAAGACCTTGCCTGCATAATCTTGCAGTCAAGAAAGGCAAGTTCATCGCTTGCTCATGTCATTTGAGTATTTTTACCAAATTACTTGCAAAGTACTATGTTTATCACTATTGCATAAAAAGCAAAACCAGTATTTTTATAACTATGAATATGACTATGTGGTGGGCAATGGAACCATGGATTGTGTTGATATGGTGGAGGTTCCATTGCAAGGGTTTATATCCAACTAGGATTAAACAACAAATGTCGCCCAGTGATTCTTGTGCCGTAATACCCGTGTTAACCATAAGATGCGGAGTGGGACGGAATAGTCAATCGTATTTCCACCTCTTGTACATCAACGGACGCGCTTACCGTAGACACTTGTCATCTGTCGGGGGAAAGCGGTAGGCTCGAGGAAGCCTAAAGTTCCCCACGGCTTTGTCCGTAGTACACTTGTCGCCCGAAGAGCAAGCGGTAGGCTGGGGAAGCCTAAAGTTCCCCACGGTATTGCGGTCTATGATGGGTTGCAGCTACCGGCGAAAGAGTTTATGGTATGAGCCCATAACTGTTGTCGTGGTCGGGGTCCACCCTAACATGGGAATAATGGGACCGGCGAGGACCCAGGGTCGGGGTATGCAACAAAGGGTGGGTGTGCGAGGTAGCGGAGGAATATGATTGGCTATGACCTTATACCGGGCCTCACACCAAAGGAAGTGTGGACGGGAAGATCACCCGGTTGGCACCAAGGTTAAGATCTCTTATGGGTAAAGCAACACACCTCTGCAGAGTGTAATGAATCGTGACCTGTCACTCCCTGTTCCGGGATATGGAACTGTGAACGCTGCCGGAAAGGAGCTCCATGAAGTTCTAGTAAACCGGTGAAGGTCGACGGACATAGTTCTTACGAATAAAAGCAACCTTTTCAAGAAATGGTTATGAAAACCTGCATTGGTATTAGACTTTCCGGTCTAATGCGTAGCTAGTGCATTAAACACCTCTTTCCTATAATGAACTTGTTGAGTACGCTCGTACTCATCCCACTCTTAAATCCCCTGCTTAGATATGGAGGCATCGAAGGAGGATCTACAGTGCAACTCGAAGGCCAAGGAGTCAACAACTATTTCAAGGGACAGGACCCTGTCAGAGGAGTCAGATACCACATCCAACAAGAAGAAAACTTAGTTTAGCCATACAAGGGAACTAGCTTCCTAAACCTAGCTCCTATTTAGCTAGAATCTATTCATAGCCTCTATAGCTAGTTAAATACTCTACAAATAGAGTTCGTGATAAGACTAGACTACGAGTCGTTCTTCTGGAGTTTATTTGCAGTTTTACCTCATTGTATGGTAGGAGGCTGTGATGATCGTATGTAACAGAGTCTGTGTGTAATTCTATAGACATGCCTTGGACCCGCATATGTTTTTGTTGTACCACTCTGAGCGATGTAATACTAGTGGAACGGTGTTTCATTGGTGTTATATCAGACTTGCATACTACACCATGAAGTGGTATGCCGGGTCACCACAATTTGTCAATCCAAATGACATGACATTGTACTCATACAATCCATATCTAGTGGTAAAGGCAGTCTTAGGAATATCCGTTGCACGAATCTTCAGTTGATGGTAACCAGTCCTAAGATCAATCTTAGAGAACACTTTGGCACCGGTCAGCTGGTCAAACAGGTCTTCTATCTTTGTCAAGGGGTATTTGTTTTTGATGGTGACATCGTTAAGCTTACGGTAATCCGTACATAAATGAGTGGCACCATCTTTCTTATCGACGAAAAAAACTGGGGATCTGGCGACGCACTTGGTCGAATCAGACCTTTGTACAACATATCATCCAGTTGCTTCTTCAGTTCCACTAACTCTGCGGGGTTCATGCTATAGGCTCTCTGGGATATGGGTCTTGTTCCAGGGATTAACTCGATGATAAACTCGATATCCCGATCTGGGGGCATACCGGGTAGATCATCAGGAAACACATCGGGGTATCGACAAACGACCCTGATTTGATCCAAAGTTGGCTTGGCTAGACTCTGGTTGCAGGTGAATTTTCTGGGCAGCCTTAGATACATGTTCTACTAATATTCCGGTGCTACTAGTCATGGTGATGGCCTTCTTGGCACAGTCAATCAATCCATGATGTTTCGACATCCAATCCATACCCAGTACTACTTCCAAACCTTTTGTTCCCAGAACAATCAAATTGGCATAAAAATCTATTTCATGGATTCTGATGGGTACATCTTTGCAAATTTTTCTAGCTTTTGTAGTTGAACCAGGTATTTGAACTATCATGACATGTTTCAAACTGATTGGTTGAATCTTACTAGTGCATGCAAAATCTTCTGTAACAAACGAATGCGATGCTCCGGAATCAAACAACACTCTTGCAGGTATTGAGTTAACAGAGAACATACCCAGCACTACATGTGGTGCTTCTTGGGCTTCTTCGGCGTTCGTGTGGAAAAGGCGGCCGCCGCGGTTGTTCGGGTTGTTCGGGGTGAACTTCCTGCCGGTGGAGACACGGCGTTGCTGCTGAGCAGGGGCAGAGGCATTGGCGGTGGTCTTGGCGAGCTTCTTGGGGCACTCATTGGAGTAGTGTCCCACTATTCCGCATTCATAACAAGTCACAGTCGACTTGTCCTTGGGGGCGACGGGGACAGCGTTGCTCCTAGTCCTTGGAGCGGTGTTGGTGTTGTTGTTGTTGGGGGCTCTCATCGGGGCGCGGTTGAAGTTTTTGTTGTTGTTGCCATGGTGGTTGTTGTTGTTGTGGCCTCCTGGCCTTGGGTGTCCTCCACTCCGGTTCTAAAAACCCGGACGTGACATCGGTGCATTGGGCTTGTTGTTTCTAGGGTTGAATCCTCTGCTTGAACTGGGGTGATACCTTAGGGTATTGCTGGGCCCACTCTGATTCATCATGCGTCACTTGCAGCTCTCGTTGGCTTGATGCAGCTTGCCCTCCATCTGGATGGCTGAGTCTACCAGGGCTTCTAAATCAGCAAAGGGGATGTTGACTAGCACTGTTTGCATCTCGTCGTGCAGTTCGTTCAGGAAGCTTTCCTTCCTTTTCTCAGTGGTGTCGGTCTCGTCCGGGGCGTACCTTGACAGTGTGAGAAACCTGTCGCGGTATTCTACCATAGATATTCTACCTTGCTTGAGTTCACGGAACTCATCCCTCATTTTCTTTATCAGACCCGGGGGCACGTGATACTTGCTGAACTTGAGCTTGAAATCTGCCCAAGTCATGATCTGTCCAGCGTTCATGGCACGGGTGCTGGTCCACCAGGCTCTTGCAGGTCCTGCTAGGTAATGGGTGGCAAATAAGACTTTCTCTGCGGCTTCGACTCCCGCAACTTCTAGATTGTTCTCCATGGTCTGCAGCCAGTCGTCAGCATCGAGTGGCTCTTCTGTTTTGCTGAACACCGGAGGGTTGGTGTTTTGGAAATTCCTCAGCTTCGACCCTGGGTGATCATGGTTTCCATAGCCATGGTTGTTGTTAGCAAGCTATTGAAGTGCTGCAATGTTGGCCTGTCGTTCAGCTCTTTCAGCCTCTCTATCTTCCAGAAAGATTTGCAACATCTGCATCATGGCATCTTGATTCGCGCTACGGGTTGGAGGGGCCATCTGAACATTGAGATAGATCATGAGACAAGAGGGAATTTCTATGGTTTCTTTTGACAATTTTATGTGTACACCGCTTACTCGGTTGTTTATGTGCACCCACTCTTGCCAAAGCAAAAGTACGAGTTACTCTATATTAGAATGCGGGTACTGAAATGGTGTATTGAGTGGAAGCATCAGATGCTTCTACACACGACTCCTCCAAAAAATATGTTTTCAAGAACCTCAGCATATGTGTTCTTTTGTGATTTATATTATTTATTTAATGTCAAATCAAATATCGAAAAACATCGGCACATATTTTCTTTGCTATGATATTTACCGACTTGGTGGTCAACTTGACGGGAAAACTGTCCAACCACTTCCTGATATTGATTACTTCAGCATTGAGGTAATTTCTGTGATTATCAGCAATGTAACTTGTGTGCATTGCTAGCATGTACTACATAACCAAGTAGGGTTCTTTGATTCCTAGATGATATCTGTTCCTACTTCCTGGCTTAAATATCTTTTTCAATAGGTGCTCGGGGCCAGTCGAGATTTCTTACGGAGCTTACTTCTTTGTTCTCCAGATTATGGGCGAAATTATCCAAGATGCATCAGAAAAAACTATTTCTTTGTTCTTGGACAGTCATGTATAAAGGTTGCACCCAATTTTGTTTCTCCAGAAAATTTACAAGAATGCAGGCTGACAGAAGAATTTCTTCCCCTTCCAAAATGTCATCGTGTGAATAAAAATAAGCTAGAGGTATGTCATCAGGTTATCCAGCAGAGTCTCATGTTGTATGTATATAAATTTATCTGCTATTTATCGATAATCGTTATCTTGATTATATATAAGCATTATTGTTCTTACATACTATATCAGTCTTGATAGATCCATAACTGCTACATGCTCTCTTTTCTACACACCTTTGTAATTCTGAGATTTTTTGTCAATTTGTGAACTTGGATTGCCAGATTAAGAAGATAGATTTTTATGCAATTAGTATTGTAGCTTCCGTGTGCACCCAGCAATCTCCTCATTAAGTCTGACAGTAGTGTTGCCTTAGTTGTTTATTTGCATTTTGTAGTTTTAGTTCCTTCCTGATATGGTTCTGCACACGCAGGTGCTTTACCCCTGTTATACTGGCACCACTTATTTCTTTTAAATCACATTGTCTGAGGGATTCAAATGTTGTATGTGCAGATTGTTCTCATGAAATGAGTGCTTATATGTTTACCATTTCATCATGTTCAGCTTATTAGACTATACATGATTATATGTTTAGCATTTCATCATGTTTAGCTTATTATACTATATGTCTATACATGATGCTGGCATGCTTCTGGTTTGTCCCCTGAAGCTTGGTGTCGGTCGTGATGCTTCTGGTTTTGAAGTGTAGGTGCAACAAAGATGAGCTTACCATCTTTCATATCAGTAATGGTTTTGTTGCTTTAGTATCATATATAGAACTGCAGTTGCTAAACTTTCACGTCGTTTTTATATAAGAGCTACTAAACTTGCCTCTTATTTTTTATGAGGTGCTGAATTCTTTCTTGGTTGGGATTGACACCCAGCACTAGGCAGAAAGTTTCGGTGGGACAGTATTCTCAATAAGGGCGGCTTCAGATTATCTGAACACGAAACGGCGTCGACAGAAGACTTACACTACCTTCCCGATGCTGGAAATGTAGCTTTGTTGCAATTGCTTTGGGTAGAGCTTGCTACAGTTCTAGCCCTCCCTGTGCCAAGCAAAGAACTCATCATCATCATTTCGTCTGCTGATGAATATAACAATGCCAACCACTGACAGTTTGAAGACTGGGGAACACCGAGACCACCTGGCTTAGCATGCTAAAAATTTATATTCGTGCTAATTACTTCAAGTATATAGTTCAGGTGGCACTGCTTAGGCAAGTCAATCCTATCAGGTATGTAAAGAGAAAGAATATATGTATGATATAGTTCAGATGGTTCTGTTTAGGCAAGTCAATCCTATCACCTAGGTAACGAGAAAGAATGTATGTATGTTATTGTCTCTAGCCTATACTCCCTACGGTGGATCTATCTTACCAACTATGCACTCAACTAGGAATATATATTAGTAACAAGTTCAGTTTATCTGAGATAAGGATATCGCATCGATAAAGCTTCATGTTACAGCATAGGCGCGGCGTGAGCATTTGAAAAGTTGCTATTTCAAAATTCTGTTAATTTTGCACTGTCCAGAATATAGATTATCTCACACTGATTTTTTGCACACTGATAGATTGAATAATTGTCTACATTTAGAAAATTTTTCATGTTCTTTTGATGTTTTAAATTGTTGATTTCGAATTTTCATAAAAAAATGGCTACATGTTGCCTGTCCTACATTTTGCCACTCTCATTCTTATTACAAGTCACATTTAATTTTATTGTGCAACAATATCCTACACTAATCCTTCTTTGGTGATTTTCACGATGGGTCTACTATTAATCTCTAGAGAACCAGCACGTTGTTCTGTGTCGACAGCTTCTCTAGGTATACCTGATTTTCTCTTCGAACAAATCTCTTGTACAGTGTCACCGAAAAAGGCTCATATGTTGGATAAGAAAAAAAATTAAAGATGGTTGAACTCTACCAAAATAGGCTCCACATAACTATAATATATAATTGTGATATGTAAATAAACTATTAAAGATGGTTGAACTCTACTAAAATAGGCTCCTCATAACTATAACATGCAAATGTGATATGTAAATAAACTATCTTAACTACCATAAAAATGTGTCATGGTAATTAACCGTACTAGCTTTAGCTTAAGAATGTGGCATGTTAATTAAACCTATCATGATATGAACTATACTAACTATAACATAAGAACTTGGCATGTCACTAAAGTGCAATAAAATATCAATTAACTATTTATGACTAAAATAGTTTACTACAACTCTGGCTTGTCAACACAACATACCAAAAACATATAGTAGCTAACAAATGCATTTGCATGTCAGTGTAGCACGGCAACTCATCTAGAAGGTTTCATATCTACCGAGAAGAGGACGGGAAAAGGCGTGGAAAACTGGTGAGGTGTCTTGCCTCCACACCGGTCGGTGAACGCAAGGCGGCCGTGACATCCATGGGATCCCAGGCAGCGGAGATCGGACTACTTTGTGCGAAAACATGTGGCGCGATGGCGTGGTGCCTCTTTGCCGTGCTACCGGTGGCACATGTAAATCTGGCGGCGGAACCGCGGGACCTTGCGCCGGGCAAGATGCATATCCTACAAGGGGTAGGAGGCACATCAAACCAGCGGACTGAAGTCAACGTGCCTATCCTACACGCGGGCCAGCATGCTCAACTTCCAGCGGGTGGCAAAATCCACGAGAGCTGGGGGAGGAAGCAATTAGGTTTTGGATATGTCCTGGCGAGGCAGGGATGGGGTAAAAATTTCACAAGTCCTGCTTATATAAGAAAACGAACCAAATCGTAGGAACATGTTAGGAACATGATTTGGGGTTTTCTGTAGTGATCCAGATTTATATTTTAGGGTTTTTGTATCCAGGGCTCTGCTAGGAAGAGAGTGGATTTTGTACACCCACGCATGGGTGTGGGTGTTTCCGTCACCGTCCATTGTGCTTTGAGATTCGGATAAAAGAGGAGAGAGAAAGGAATCTTTCCATCTACCATGGTGGGCACGTATCTCAAGGAATAAATGGACGGTGATGGAAACACCCACACCCATGCGTGGGTGTACAAAAGTATTTCCGCTGCTAGGAACATGTTTTTTTTTATATTTTAATATCATATATGAATAGATATTAATGTTCAAACATGCATACAGCAAATGATCTATATTTACGAAAACTTATAGAACGATTAAGGCATAAAATTAATATATTTTGATTCTGCATTCCAAGATACATCTAGTGATATTAATTTTATTTTGTATATATTACTATTTTTAATAACGTTGCGCAAGCATAAAATAGTTTAATTTGGGACTAAACCAAAAAAATATTTATGTACATAATGAACACTTAACCACAACCTATAGTTCTACAAAACCTAATAAATTTTGGCCCATAATATATGGTTTGTCTATGTCTCAACTCTCTGAGATTTTCTGAAGCTCTTCTGGCATCCCGTTCATTTCTGACCCATCGTCGGCCGAGGCTAGAGCCTTGCGTGATGGACTCCTATTGGCTGCACAAGTTGGGTGTAACAGACTAGAAGTGATCTCTGATTGCATGGAGGTAATTGATATTATGAAACAAGGAGGGAATTCTTTGGGTCCTGCTGCAGCTATCTATGAGGAATGTACCATGTTATGTAGGGGTTTTACGGAGGTTCAGTTTTCCCATAATCCTAGGGATGCAAATGTAGCAGCGCATGAGTTAGCTAGACATTCAGGGGGAACTGAGTCAATTGAGTGGCTGGATGACCCCCTGATTTTATCCTTAGGTGTGCTTGCGGATGGTGTATCTATTATGTAACTGTGCAAGTTTTTTACGCACTCTTTTTCTTACTAGGATACCTAAGGGGGCTGGAAGGTTTTTAATGAGAGGGCTTGCTGGCTATTTTAATGAGAAAGGTTTAAAGTTCAAAAAAAGGCAACTTTAGAGAAGTGCAAATCTTTTGAGTTGCATAATCTACTTTTCTACCAAAGAGTGCAACTAAAGCATCTTTCATGGACGACTGACATTTCAGAAACTTTCAATCGAATGAGATGGCAAATCTGCGGAATATAAGGCCGAGCTTGACATTAAACGGTTGGGAAGATGCATGTGTCGAGAATACCGCAGGAACCGCTGTGTTAGCTCTTCAGACTTCGAGGTCTGATTGAACAAAACACGCACGTATACGGATAACCTTGGAGCCGAAGTTGTCCAAGTACACTTGCAGGCTGTAGCCAACTACACGTGGAAATGGTCCTCCTCGGAGATTCTACGAATTGTTCCTCGCATTCTCCATCACCCATGAAGTAGGCATTTGGCCTGATTAGCAAGTTTCTACCAAGAAGCTAGAGATCAAATGGACAGACACGTCCCTGTTCGAGCTACTTGCGCGGAGATGTTGCCCTCATTTCCAGCTGGAGATCGTGCCTGGTAGTTCGCACTTCGCCTCATGCACATTTATATTGTTTATCCTAATATACGTGTCGGGTTGCGGTCGATGCAGTTGAACATATGTGGACTCAAGTCACTCAACCATCGAACTAATCGCTACATGGTGTGCTGAAACTTCAAACATTGTTATCGTGAAATCAAACACTTCTGCTCCTGTGCTCCCCCCTTGGCAGTTTGGCCGCGAGAAAAAAAAACATGGATGGTGGAGATCTTCCTATACCCCTTCGTAAGCATGGATTTGATTGTAAAATTTAAAAATCTAACATGTACATACACCTTGTAGTGGTTCGTATGACTCGTGTTGTCTTGTACGAGTAATTTATGTACGTATAGCGTAGTAAGTCCCATGATATCACCAACGATGGTGGAGACGACCAACACGCCCTTAGTTAGCAGGATCCCAGTGGATGCGTAGCGATACCATCGTCCGAAGGCGTCGTTGTCGGATCCCAATGGATGCGTACACAGTTAGCAGGTTTCGAAACTGCATGCACGACGTGGGGCGGTAGTTACGCAACTGGGATAATTACTTGGTCACGTAACCTTATATTTTTCCAACACGATGTATAGATACCGTATGTATATAGACATGTATACATGGGCTGGATATGACTTTCGACGGACCTAGGTAAGAAAAAAAACTGGAATATAACCCCTTACATCTGCTAGGGGGAGCACCGGAGCATGACTCGAAATGAAAGAGCATTTTCATTCGCGTCCCTCAAACCGTCTCCCAAAAGAATTTGGCGCGCGCCGGATAAAAAAGTGTGTCCAGTCGTATCCCCCAAAGCTTTTTTTGTCCGAGGCGACCTGATACGGTGCCTGGCGCCCCGAGCCCCCCCCCCCAAGGGGACGCCCCGGGCACACCGAACTCAACGAAAAGCGAGGCGAGGCATGGCAGGACCGACGCGTCAGCGGCACATTCAAGTTTGGACCAAACCGTCGCCTACCTCGCGACGGAAGTTATTGGCGCGCAGTGACACACGACCGAAGCGTCGCAACTTTGCCTTAATGGCGACGGAGGGGCGGGCGAGATGTCTCGTCGGTGCTGCGCGGTCTCCACGCGTCGCCGGCGTTCGCACGCCACCGCATGTTCCCGTGCTTTCTTCCCGCCGCCGGCGTTTATAAAAGCCACACCCCCCCCGGCTCAATGGCAGCAAACACAGCCACCGGCACCACTTTCTCCGCCGCAAGCACATCCCTCGTCGCTCGAACACCACTGCGCAATAATGAACCGCCCCGGCGCCGGCCTGTTCCCTCCACCGCCGTCTCCACCACCACCTCCACCACCGGATTCGTAGTTCGGCATTGACGCCGCCGCGGAGTAAGAGTCGCGGCAGCGCCGGAAGGAGCTTTGGCGTGCAGAGCGGTGGCATCGGTGGGAGGCAATCGAGCAGCGGGAGCATCAGCAGCGTGAGGCGGCGGCGGGAGCATCAGCAGCGGGAGACCCCGCAACTAAGGAGAACGCTGCGTGGGAGGAGACGGCGCTGGCGGACACCATTGCGGCATTCGACGCCGCCACGGCGGAAGAGGCGCGGCGGCGCCGGACGGAGGAGATGCCCGAGCGGTGGTGTGCGGAGCGGCAGCGCCAGCGCATGGACGCGAATGCCCCTACCCCTGCCCGCCATAACCTCCATGGACGCTGCTCTTGGCTCTCGATTTGGGGAATCAAACTCCTCCTCTCTTGGATCGGCTGAAGTTCGTGGGGAAACTGGTCGCGAGGTAGCGAGGGTGGGTGACAACTGAGAATGAGTCAAAGATAGGATAGAGGTAGAGATAGCGATGCGTACGTCTTAATTAGCCAGGACATGCTCCAGGTCCGCACAAAGAAGCACAAAGAAGCTGCATCACCACACGATTCTCATCCAACGAGCCACACAGGGGCACCATGTAAGACACGAGCGTGCCTAGGCAGTTATTAGAGCATCTCCGGTCGCATCCGCAAACCGTCCCTCAAACGGCGCAGGATCGACCTTTTGGGGGACCTGTTTTGTTCGTGCCGCGTTTAGAGAACGTCACTTCTCTGCCGCGTCCCCCAAACGCCCACCCAAAAAATACTAGTGCACGAAAATAAAAGTTTTCATTCAAATTTTATTATATATTACAAAGTTTGAATGAAAACGGTTAGATTTCATCTAAACCCTAGCCTACTAACCGCCCGACAGTGCGTTCGATGGCCGTGCCCCGTCGTCGCCTCCCCTCCGCCACAGCTCCAGCTGCGTGCGCCGCCTCTCCATGCGTAGGGCGGTGAGCAAACGCCGCTGCTCCAGCAGCGCGTCGTCGCCTACCCTCCCCTGCTACGCCGCCTGAAGGGAGAGCTCGACGGCGCGGTGAATCTGCGCCTCTTCGCGGGCACGGGCGTCGTCCTGGAGCTTCTTCTTCGACTCGCAGAACTCGACGAGCGCATGTTCGCGAGGGAAGGGGCGGCGGCCATGGTGATTGAGGAACGCCAGTGTTCCCTGTGAAGGGCGGCGGCCATGGAAATTATTGTAAGTTTGGATAGGCTCGATTGCCTTCATTGTTCCAATCTCATTGCTTATATATACAGATTACATGAGGCAGATTTGATGTACAAGTTGCGATTACAAGAGATATATAAAATACAACTGAATCTCTACTTGCCTAATCTAATGTGACCAGCAGATGTTGGCGTAGAAGCCAAGCCGGTTCGACCGAACCTGACCCGGTTGTCCCTCTCCAACACGCCCCCGCAGTCTGAACTAGGTAGCGAAGCTAAGGACTGGAACGGAACTGATGAAATAGAGTCGAGGGCTGATAAGTGGTTGGTACATGGAGAACGTGAACCGCACCAAGAGCCACCTTCTCGCGAACGAAGTGGATATCCAGCTCAATATGTTTAGTTTGTCGATGTTGCACTAGATTTGAAGAGAGATGGACAACACTCACATTGTCATAGTAAATGATAGTAGCGGACTGCACAGGATGGTGCAGTTCTTGTAGCAGCTGACAAACCCAACAAGACTCAGCGACGGTGGAGGCAACAACTCTATATTCAGCCTCAGCGCTGCTGCGGGAGACGGTGGTCTGACGCCGAGAAGACCATGATATTAAGTTGTCACCTAAGAACATGCATAAACCAAGTGGAATGTTTGGTATCGGGGCATACAACCCAGTTGGCATCCGAATAAGCAACGAGAGTGTGAGGAGACGAGGAGTAGAGATGAAGACCGAAGTCAGTAGTGCCCTTGAGATAGCGCAAGATGCGTTTGATAAGAAGAAAATGGGGTTCGCAAGGATCGTGCATATGGAGACATACTTGTTGGACGTCATAAGCAATGTCAGGCCGAGTTAAGGTGGCATAATGAAGCCAATGTTGAAAGAAAGTTTAGGTTTAGTGTCAATACGTGTTGTAGAAGGATTGTAGTCACGCATGGAGACACGGTGAAGAATGTTAATGTAACATCCCAAATTTTCAAACAAAAAAGAAAATGAATTTCCTTTTTTCAAAACTGAGAACCAACAAAAACTTTTATTACATCATGTGCTATGCATAGTGCTCATACTTAATTTTTGTGCTATTGCTATGATGATTGTTGGTATGCTTATCAAATGTGCTAAAACCCTAACCATCATGAATGTGATCAAAGAGAAGAAAAGAAGAAGAATAGAAAAATGCACACCACCTCACATATGTGGCATATAGCCATAATGGCAAATCTTGACCTATGCCATTATACTTTGCCCAAACGGTTTGAAACCAGTGTTAAACTTAAACTAACACACAAGGAACCCAAATCGGTGACCTTGGGTCAATGCAAAGGAAAAGAAAATAAAAACATGAAATTCACATATGTGCTTATGGCCAATTTTGCAAATCTTAACCTAGGCCAATTTGACTTGTGCCAATGGTTGGGTAATGCTTCTAAACACTTAAGAACATCTTTTGAATCAAAGAAACTCAAATCAAAGTAAAATAGAATTCAAAATGAGCTCACATGAGATAATGGTCAAAACTGCAATTTATATCATGACACCTACTTTGAGCCTCTGTACTAAGAGATTTTTAAACCAAACAATCCCAACTCTTTGCACCTAATCCAAGACCTCATCAAGGTGAACAACTTTGGTCAAGACCACCCCTGCAAATTCTTTCTAGATTTCAAATTACCATCAAGCAAAGTAGCAACATTCAAACAGATTCAATATTATGCCACATTTGGATTTTTGCAAACCAACTTCATTTTGCACCCCACCACCACCATTGTGTCTCAAATTTTATTTGAATCACTTCCACCAAAAAGAATTGCAAAATTAAAAAATTCATTTCTTTCGGCCATTACATCAAACACTTGGTGGGCATAATTCTACATTGATCATACACACTTATATCCAACAGATCTTAGACTAAACCATCACATTTTTTGTCATCATTGACTTCCTCTCACACCCAGTACACAATGTCAGGCCTTGGAGTCAATGATCAAAGCATGGAAATGATCAAACCATGCCATGCCGAGCCATCATGGCACTCACCATGCCAACTCCCTCTCCATCCCCCTCTGGTCACTCTCACCATGTCATTCAACTCGCCCTCACCTCACTGGACACACTGATACTCGTCATCGAGCATGGAGACATCGGCATTTGCCAGGACACGACGTGCCCAGACGTGCCCATGTCAGCCACGGCGCGCCAGAGCGTGCACTAGCACACTCTAGACACGACAGAGCCCCGTCTCGTCCCGTTGACACCGTCCTTCTCTCGCTCCCTCCTCTCGCACGCGCCATCACCACACCACCAGCTCCCTCCTGGACAACCTCACTGGCCCGCGCTTACCCTGTCGCCGTCGCCATCGTCATCGTCCTTCCGCCAGTACACGCACGGACCTTGACGTCGCCTGCCTGCTCCCGTCCACCCCCGTCCTCTCCATCACGCGCGTGATGATCACCAAGCCATGCAGCATCGCCCACGCCCACTCCCTTGCCCCTTCGCTGCCCGTAGCGCCATCGCCACCATGCCTTCCCGCTCCGCATCGGCCACCTCTCGCTGCTATAAAAGGGGGAAGCCCCGGCCTCAAATGAGCACACCATTCGCTTCCCCTATCCCTTCTGAGCCTCCTCGACCACCTCCCTCGCCACAGTATCGCCGGAGCAGCTCCAATCGCTCGCCGGAGTCCGCGGAACCACCGCAGATCAAGCCGTCGAATTAGTCCACCTCAGTCCCTCCCACGACCACCATCCGCCTCGCCGTAGTCGACAACGTCGAACGCCGCCGACGCCCCGCCTCGCCGGAGCCCGGTGAGCACTCCGACCCCCCACCCTCGCCGCGCCAGTGAGCCATGCTCGTCGTCAATGACGACGCTCGTGCGCCGTCCGATCCATCTCTAATCCTACGGTCCCCTCTCTCCCTTACCACTTCGGGTTTATGGAGTCACTGACAGGTGGAGCCCCTCGTCAGAACGGCCCGCGTGTGCGAGACACACTGCTGGGCCGGCCCAACTATTTTTTCCTCTCCTAGCCCATTTTCTTTTCCCGCATGTCCCGTTAATTCAAATTTGGTTTAATTCATTTAATTCAAATTGCTTGCAGATGCCATATTCAAAATCAAATAGAATCAAATCTACTAAACCAAATTTGATGAATTTTATATATTTGGAAAGCTTAGGAAATTATCTATCAAACCCCATTGGTCTCAAACCCTAGTTCCTTGTAGAACTCGTGTAGTAAAAATAACAAGGCAGTAGCTTTTCAAACTTCATTGAATTTTTGAAAAATCAACCATAAATTATTTTGAGATGATTCCAACTCTCAAAAATCACATTTCACATACTCTACATGAATATGTAAAAACATCACCTAGTTGTTTGTATGATCATGGGCTAGAGCAAAATAATGGCTATGTGGCTATTTCTAGCTCATTTAAATTACTCAAAGTTATTTCTTGAATAGTATGAGAGGTAGTCTCTCATTTAAATCTTTGTCTCAAGTAATCCAACATGAGGTATTGACCTTGGTCTATATAATCTCATATTGTATTATTTGGTGATATTAAATTATCACCAAGGTAAGTGTTAAATTGCATGAGGTGTAATACCTCATTTAAATCATTTTCCCAAATGATAATTATGAAGTGTTGACCTTGGTCAACATGTGTTCATACCTTATTATTTGAGGAGAATAAATCTTAACAAGATTCAATGAGAGGCAATTATTTCTCAAAGAACAAAAATAGCAACCCTAATCATTATTTCAATGAGAGGAAATTATTTTTCTTAAAAAGAAAACAAAGTCAACCAACATGTGAATAATGTTGTGATGCTAGGATAGCTTGTGTGAACCATTTGTGTGCTTAGTCTAGCCTTAAGATTTGTTTGGTGATTGTATACCTCGTATTCGTTTATAGACGCTAGTACCGAGGAGTACCAGGAGGAGGAGGTTTACTTTGAAGAAGAGGAAGAGAACGTTGATCACTACACCAACCAAGGCAAGCTATACTCTTGTAAGTTACCCAAATGCAAAGCTCTACTAGAGAAAGGCACCATTACATATTACTTTGTGTTTAATGATCCCAACCCAAGTTTTTACCTTACAAGTTTTTGACTTGGTTTATCAAAGTTTATTTTTGATTCATGATTCACTTGGTCTAGATATGGAGTAGTACAAGAGCATCACACTTAGCCTAGAGAGCTACATGTTAATTAGTACCCCTCATGGCTAGTTGCTAGTGCTAAGCTAAATTTTACTACTCTAGATGGGAAACATGTGAACCTTGTGACTTTGAAAACCTTGGAATGATGAGTCATTCTATTGAAAGCTTTTGAAGGAGAATATGACTTGTGAATGACATGGTGAAATTTACCAAAAACTGATGGTTGGGTTCGGATGCGATACCATTCCAATTCTAAGTACGCCCACAAACCTGAATCTGGGTAAGACTTAACTGGAAACTTATGTACTTTAGTATGGGTTCCCTCTGAACAAGCGTTATAGGGGTTATGCCGAGGCTGCCTCCATTGAAAGTGAAATGACGTGAAATGAGGTGAATGTCCTACCCAAGCCCTGTGCAGTTCCCGGGTTGGCGGTTTGCTATCACCTGGAGGCCAAGCACATGGGGAGAGGTGCCTATACTAGGGTATGTAAATGAAAGGTCATGATTGGTAGTCCGCACACTGAGTATGATAAATCAGGGCCAGTTACCCCTGACGGATTACTGCAATTATTGTGGCACAAGTGACGACCTCTGCAGAGTGTAAACCTACTCGAATAACCACGTCTGCGGTCATGGACAGTTGGAAAGGCCATACTGTTCCGTCATCAGAACTTTCCAAAAATATTACATGTGACTGGTGACTTGTGACTTGAACTTGAACGGTGAATTTAATTTTGAATCACAACAGAGTTGTGGGAATGACACTAATGTTCCCACCTGAGTTAAGTTAGGCAAATGAAGATTCTTTGTTTACTAAATGCTTATGAAATAAAACTGGCTTTATGCAAATGAACCTAGAGCTTAGAACCCCCCCTTACTATAGTTGATAGTGCTTACACTAGTATTAGCTTGCGATTACTTTAAAGTACTCATGGCTTTTCCCTGGCTATTCAAATGGCCAGAATATGAAGAGGAGAACCAGTACCCTGAAGATGGACAACAGGACGTCTACGATAACTAGGACTACTCCTGACGTCAACAGTTGCATGTGGAGCAGATGGACCGCTACTACGTTTCTTCCGCTGTGTGTGTTTTGTAATTGATCATTGGATCAACTATTATTGTAAGACTGGATCATGTGATCCTTTGTTGTAAGACAATTATGAGTTTGTAATGAATGGTGTTCTGTGATATCAATCTATTATGTCTCGTAAAAACAATATTCCTGGGATTGCGATGTATGGCATAATAGGAATCTGGACTTAAAAAACCGGGTGTTGACAAGTTGGTATCAGAGCCATTGTTTGACCTTAGGAGGCCCTAGTTAGAATGGACGTCTGAAAAACTTAGTTTCAAAACAAATGAAGTGAATATTTATGAAAACTTATTCTCACTCTTATCCTTGAGATCTTTTCAAAATGAGAAACCCATGCTCTATTTTTCCTTATATTACGACATAAAATTTTGACACACTTACTCACTTCTCTAACTTACTCATCCTAATTCTTCACAGATGGAGTACAACTGTGAGTCCTATCAGCTTGGCCACGGAGGAAACCTAATGTTCGAGAAGGATTTGAAGCAATTAGCTGAATATTTAGGACAACCGTATCCCGAGTTCTTTGGAGTTCCACTCAATAATCAGTCGGGAAGACAACCCCAGTGGGAAGTTAATGCAGATCTGAGAGGAAAGCTAGGAGCCCCAATTTGGGAAACCATCTGGTTTTCTGTAAGGGGAAACACTTGGAAGGAAGGAATAGCCCAAGCCATGCAAGAAGCAATTTCCCGTCTGTGTGGACAAAATGTGAACAAGCTCAAGAAAACTCGCTTCTTTTACTACCCAAGACATGACCCCATGGGAAGACCAATAACCATGCCACCGCACCCGGAGATGAACCACTATGTTGCATACCTGGACTTCATGTTGTACAAGACCCGCAAGGAGTTGGACAACGCCCGCACCTTTCGCCAAGCACATTACCCATGAAAACGGAGAATCTACCATTCCGGATGAAGAGTAGTATCACTAGAGCACTCTCGTAGGTGTGAGTTTGTATTTGTCCCCTGGTATCGTAGAACGAATGAATGGTTCTTAAAACCACCGGTGTGTTAGTTATGTAATGTGTGATGCTTGGTATGAATGAAAAAAGTGTTGTTGGTTTTTACCCCCTCAGCACTACTCAAGTTTTGAAACATTTTGAACTTTAAAAACCAAACAAACCTTAGCAAATTCCCTCTTATCTTATCATCTACCTCAATGTTCAGATGGCCCCTCCGACCCGCAGCACCAATCAGGTTGCAATGCTGCAGATGCTGCAGATGATGATGGCAGATCGAGAAGTAGAAAGAGCTGAGCGACAAGCCAACCTTGTCGTACTGCAACAACTGGCTCAGAACAACCAAGGCCATGGAAACTATGACCACCCTGGATCCAAGCTGAAGAATTTCCAGAACACAAATCCACCCATGTTTAGCAAGACAGAAGAGCCCCTAGATGCTGATGATTGGCTCCAAACCATGGAGAACAACCTGGAAGTTGCGGGAGTAGAAACCGCAGAGAAAGTACTGTTCGCCACCCACTACCTGCCAGGACCTGCCAGAGCCTGGTGGACAAGTGCCCGTGCAATGAATGCGGGACACATGATGACTTGGGAAGACTTCAAACTCAAGTTCAACAAATATCATGTACCCCAGGGACTGATCAAGAAAATGAGAGACGAGTTCCGCGAACTCAAACAAGGAAGGATGTCTGTGGTGGAATACCGCGACAGATTCCTCACTCTGTCAAGGTATGCCCCGGATGAGACCGACACCAACGAGAAGAGGAAGGAGAGATTTCTGAACGGACTACACGATGAGATGCAGACTGTGTTAGTGAACATCCCGTTTGCTGACCTCGAAGCCCTGGTGGACTCCACCATCCAGATGGAAGGGAAGCTTCACCAAGCCAACGAGAACCGCAAGCGCCGTATGATGAACCAGAATGGGCCCAGCAATGCACAGAAGTACCGCAACAATTCGTCTGGAGGATTTGCCTCAAGACACAACAAGCCACCTGCTCAGACGTACCGCCCAAACTACACCCACAATAACGGAGGACCCCCGATGCCCAGAGGCCACCCACAACAACAATACTGCCCCCAGGACTGGAAGCAATGCTACCCCCATTGCCCCTAAAGACCAGTCAACTGTGACTTGTCATGAATGTGGAACTGTGGGTCACTACTCCAATGAGTGCCCCAAAAACCTTGCCAAGACTGCCCCCAATACCGATGCACATGCCCAGCAATAGCGCCGCTTCGCAGCTAGAAGGAACCCGAACAATCGCAACGGCCGTCTCTACCACATGAGTGCCACCGAAGCCCAGGAAGCACCCCAGGCCATGCAGAGTATGTCTTCATGTTAACCCAATTGCCCAATCTCTCTTAGGTTCCTAACTTTTCTTAAATCTCGGGACAATATTTTATTTAAGGGGGAAGGGTTTGTAACATCCCAAATTTTCAAACAAAGAAGAAAAGGAATTTCCTTTTTTCAAAAATGAGAACCAACAAAAACTTTTATTACATCATGTGCTATGCATAGTGCTCATACTTAATTCTTGTGCTATTACTATGATGATTGTTGGTATGCTTATCAAATGTGCTAAAACCCTAAATCATCATGAATGTGATTAAAGAGAAGAAAAGAAGAAGAATAGAAAAATGCACACCACCTCACATATGTGGCATATAGCCATAATGGCAAATCTTGACCTAAGCCATTATACTTTGCCCAAACGGTTTGAAACCAATGCTAAACTTAAACTAACACACAAGGAACCCAAATTGGTGACCTTGGGTCAATGCAAAGGAAAATAAAATAAAAACAAGAAATTCACATATGTGCTTTGATACGTCTCAAACGTATCTATAATTTCTTATGTTCCATGCTAGTTTTATGACAATACTCACATGTTTTACATACACTTTGTAAGCCCCAGGAGTAGGAAAAACCCAGAGCGCGCAGGTAAGAGGGGTTTATGTGCATGAGGTCACTACAAAGGACCGTGAGGTCGCCTCGCATTCCCAAGCATATGGGTAGGCCAAGCAACAGCTCGACACGCCCATGCACACAACACCCACCTCTAAGGCTCACGATGGGCTTTCCAAGCCTGAGTGCTTCACCTTCCTGTGCACTTCACACATACACACACTGTGCACAGGATACGAGGGTAGAATACAGCTTGAATATCACAACATGACTATGTATGACACAAAAGATGGAAATAAGGTTCATATATATAGCAACGCTCTAATGAGCAAGACCCAAATGACACTCAGAGGACACATGTCCCAACATTACATCATACATAAGATAGCCAAATAGTCTGGGTACAGACAAGAACCAAATGGGACTAAGAGTCCTGAAGATAATCAAGCGGTGTTCCCATAACCAACATGCCACAAGTCGCCGCCTTAGGAACGATCCTGCTACGCAACGAAGTCGTCGTCCGTGAACTCGACAAAGTAGCCAACTGCGTACTGCTCATCATCTGTCGTACATGTTTGTCGAAAAGCGTGTTCCGGAAAAAGAGGAAGAAAAACGAGGGTAAGTACCAAATGGCACGTACTTGCGAGACAAGACCAGCTATGCTCGCTGGTGGGCGGTGTAAACTTCGCCCGGCTTTATGTGGAGTTTAGCGGCAGCAAAGCACTATCCAACAGAGACACGCTACAACTTCCGTCTAATAGAGAAGGTGAGAGAGCGCATATTCTAGCAGTTCTATACTCTGCAATCAACAAACCCAGCCAAATGCGATCCCCCTTAGCCAAGAGGTACTAACAAGGCACTCACACAGTTGACAATTTTATATCCATTCCATTATAATAGGGCTAACTTACTACGCAAGTAATTAGCAAGTTATTAACGACAACTTTAGGTGTAAGTTGTTCTATGATCGAGTTAAACGGCTCCAAGTCGTCCATAACCGCGGACACGACTTATCGATAAGATTTACCACTGCAGGGGTGCACCAATGTTACCATACACGCATGCTCGAACCCGCATAGCAAGTGCGGAGTCTCACAACAAGACCGTTCCCAAATCAACAAGAATGCCTAGGGGGCCACCCGACTAAGCTACCCGAAACGAAGTTCGGCCGTACTCCGATGCGGACTCAGGGTTTGCGTCGGCGGCTAGGCGTGCAAACCACACGCTTCGCTAAACGTCCCGCGGGGTACAGTACAGAAGTAAACACCCGAAGGCAACAGTAATAAACACCCGAAGGCAACAGTAGTAAAGCATGGCATGCATGGCATACATGGCATAGGCAAATAAAACCAAGGTTGTGGCCCCCTTTTCAACAGACTTGAGAAATGGTAATGGGTGATGGGGGGTCCCGATAAAACCTCCCACGAGTGGTTAGCGCGCTCAGTCTTAGAAACAGATAACAAGAACTCGGGTCCTAGGGGACATTAGCAAGTCAAAGTTCCGATGCTTTCGCAAAGGGGCTCACAGATGCCTCTGCATATTATATCCCTTAGCAATTTTAAGTTGTAGCATAAGTTATCCACTTCATTTTCGAAAAGGTAGTACATGTGTCAACATCCCAACAAGATATCCCGAACATTTCGAGATATCAACAAAAATCCTAAACTCGCCTACGACTCGCAAAGCTGGCAAACATCAAACAATAGGTAGGGCGAGGAGGTGTATCTCGGACATATAGGTAACGGGTGGATAGGACACGTGACACAACGGAATCGCAACATAAGGATAGCAATAGATCAAAAGAGCATGTAAATGTAAAATAGGTGAAGGGGTGGGCTCGCTTCGTCGGATCGAGGTAGAAGCACCGACACGATCCTCCAGAGGAAACTCGTACTCCTGCTCGTACTGCTCTGCGTCGGCGTCTACTCGAGAAGAACCAAAAACACATACAAGAAAGATATAGCACAAATCAATACAAGTGCAATGCGCAATATGATGCATGATGACATGGCAAGATGGTTGGTGCAAGGCAAAATTAAGTGGGGTGCTCTAATGACACATGAAATGATAAGCACCCTCACATAACATTTAATTTCAATTGCAAATTTTATTTAGGCCGAGGCAGGGATGATGCCAATGATGCATGAGGATGCAAGATTTTGAAATCCTCTCACTTTTCTGATGAAAATGGATATATCATTTGTTGAATTTGGAATTGTAGAATTAAAGATATGAATTATGCCATAATACTCATTTTAATTCAGATTTCAATTTGGTCCAGATTTTATTTGTCCAAAACCCAAAACAAAGTTCATAGTTAGATAGAGCATGAAAAGCTGATCAATGTGGATATAAGGTTTGTATGATTTGGAATTAGGAAAAGCAAAAATTAAAACGTTTGAAAAATAGGCAGGGCAAAAATTTGATGAACAGCAGTTTTGCAAAAAGGGATTTTAATCCTGTGTCAGCAAGGATTTGAACCCAGGACGCCCTGGTAGAAGCAAAGGAGGGGTACCAATGTGCTGCTGTGAAGGTTATGTACAGACACAGGGTTCAGGCAAGATATGGTGGTAAGCAAAGGATAACTGAAATTTTGACACTGAAAACTGAAAAGCGTGACAGTGCAGATTCTGGAGAAGTATCGCTGCACGATTTTTAAAGTGGGTGCCGCGACGAATCTCTGCGCTGTTTTGAGGTGTTGTCAACAAGTTGAGAAAGAGGAATGTGCCAGGTTTCAAATGGTACAAGGTTGGTTGAAAACGGAGCAGTGTAGTGGTGGCGAGGCTCGACGGAAAACAGCACAGCGACACGGCGAAAACTGCTGAAATCTGAAAACGTTTTCTGGACAGATATTGGAACGAAGGTGGCGGCGTCGTTTCTGCGCCGATTTGGGTGATTCAAAAACAGAGATGAAGCCTGAGATGTTGTACATCTAAAGGTACAAGAAGCTGGTGCTGAGGTGGAGTGGTTCGCCGGTGGGACTCGTCGGAAGTCAGGACAGCGAAACTGAAGTTCGACAGCTGCGTGTTTCTGTAGACAGCGATACGCACGGATTTTAAAACGACGGTCACGTCGAAGATTGGGCACGGTTTTGCTCGAACCAAAAGCAAAGATGGAGCTGGTGGTGGTGTGCATCTGCAGGTACTAAAGGGTCGCACTACCGTGGACTCGTTCGCCGGAGAAACACCGGAGAAGTGAGGCCGAGACGGCGGCGAAGAACAGCAACCAAAACAGCAAACTTTTCACGGGTGATCTTTGCGTCGTCGTGGACGTCGCAATTCTTGATGGATTTGAGTGATTAAAAAACCAAAGATGTAGCCCGTGATGTTGTGCATCTACTGGAATAAACCGTTCGTCCTGAGGTGGCCTGTGTCGACGGAAGGATCGCCGGAAGGAGAGGGTGCCGTGATGCTGTTTCAGAAAACGACGTCTTCTTCGTTTTCTTCTCGACCCAGAGATGCAAAAACGTGAGCGTAGGTAGGATGAGGAGGAGATGCTGCTGCGAACCTTGGGGTGGCTGACTACGAGGAGGGAGCGGCGGAGAAGTAGCCGGACAGGAAGCAGAGAGTAGGCGACGGTCGTCGGCGTCCGGGAAGTAGAGGCGGCGGCGAGGTCGATTTCGTGCAGAACTTGGCGCCTTCGGCTCCGTGAAGTAGTCGTCGAGAATGAGGAGAACTTGGCGGTTCTTTTCCACTACTCAGGTGACCTCGGCGGCGTCCATGGTGACCGCAGCGTTCGTCAGCAAGCCGCAGTTTTTCTCTCGTTGTCTCTCAGAGAGGTGCAAGAAGCTGAGAAAGGAAAAGGGCGGCGCGGTGGGAAGGAAAAAGCTAGGGTTCCTGTGGGTCTTAAGGGGAGAGTAGGCAGGTGGCAAGCATCGGAGAGAGGTAGAGGATCATGTGGCCATGGAGGTTGTCGTACAGGACGAAGATGACAAACAGGGACTCCTTTACGTTGAATTGCATTGGGCCAAAAAAAGAAGCTGAGGGAGAAAGCCTCCTGGTTGGGCTGCTGCGTGGTTAGCATAGGCTGGTTTGGGTTGGG
>NC_061509.1:99571605-99598364 GCF_022539505.1 Lolium rigidum | reverse complement strand
CCATCTGGGCCCTACATCCCTCGGCGGTGCGGATTTGCGTTGACTCGGCCGGCGAACCCAAGATTTCGAGATGCACCACGTCCCGGGCCACCATACGCGACGTTTTGGCCGCTTTCGTCGGGCTAGGTGGCCTCAAAAACGAGAAAAAAAGTTTTGACATGCACCACGGAGGGACCAAAAATCGTCGGCCATGGTACACCAGCAACCACGGCGCGACTTCAACTTCGTCGGCCATGGCAACTTTTCTTGTAGTGGGTGTTGCTGGTCTTATTTGAAGGCTAATTTGATAATAAACTCCTAATTGATAAATAGGTCTTTGTTTTCCCTTACTACCAAAACTGCAATAATGGTACTTAGTAAGGTACTTACCATGGAAATGATTTTGACGGTTTATTTCCTTAGACTCATTTAGTCCATCCAATCATGGTTTATAGTTGATACCTATAACTATTTTGGGTTCTTTAGGTTCCACGAAAGGAATCATTCTATTAGTCTTTGATTTTGGTATGGTCAATCTACTTCAGTCTTTGGCCTTCTTGAGCTGAATTTGGTCTACGGTATTTTCTTCGTCCAACTTCATTAACATTAACTGACTTGAGCTTTCGTTCTTCTGAGTAAATAGTACTCACCTACTCAAGCTATTATCCAATTCTTACTTCCTCGAGGTATGAACCTCGGCCTCTAGTCTGACATCCTTCTGAAAGTAGTGTTCGATAATCTTATGAAAATAAGATTGAACTTCCTCTCAGTTCAGACCTTCTTCTTCTATCTTGCTCAAAGTATTGAGTCATTGTGCATACAACTCAATCTTTACTCTACCCCTTGGAGTTTTCTTATGATCTTTAACTCCTTTCTTTCCAACCATTGGACTTATGGTTAGAATATGGGTCTATGTCTAACTTATGGGTTGTACTTCTTCTAAGGTTTCGCGAAGAATTTTTGTGGTGTATCCACTCAATTTGTGGACATCCGACGTGAATCCTTTGACTAAATAATTTTGGGTCTAGCTATTTGGCTGACAAGATTTCATTTGTTCTCAAATTTTTGTTACAATTAATCAAATGGTGGACTACTTGATACCAATTGTGGCTATTTGTTATCTAAAAATGGATTCTATTATAGGTTTTGACCAATTAATCGGGACCTCTTCTACTTTATCTCACAATATTGATCCTATACCAACTGTGGTCTTCTGATATCTACTATGGTTTCATATATCATCTTCCTTCATTCAGGGTTTATTTTGCAAGAAATCCACTAGCTGACACTATGAATATAGTATCCTAAGTGATTTCCCATGCATTCCCTCTTCCATAATGACTATGGTTCTGCTTCAGCTTCACCATAATCACCAGATTTCTCACCTTGATGCTTCTTTCGTACTAAAGTACTCCTCTGTTGAGGTAAGCATGAGTTTCTGATTGTACTTCCTTCAGAGTATTGTGGTTACTTCCCACAATTTTGCTTCCTTCTTTTGATGAACCTTCATCTTGTCTTTGGAATCTTCCAAAATTCGTCACTTCCTCACACGAATATTATTACCCTCTAGATCTATAACATCAAGTAGGAACTTGATATTGCAACATGCATTGCATATCAAATTCAAACTTTATGTATGGATCTAGCCAATCAATGAAAATCCAATAAAATCCAAGAAGATTCAGCTTTGTGTTAATAATACACACCATCATAAGCCTGAATATGATAGTTGAGTAAGACATCTCTAAACATCAGGCTCTGATGTGTAGTATATAACACCACATAAGATAGGTCTCTATCGTGGTACTTAGCACTTATATATATGGGAGTCTACTATTTGTCTCAACCATTACCTTAATTGCACATTTGCAATGAGATAAACTTGAGACAAAGTGGTCTAGGATAGCTAAGGTTAACCTAATTTTTCTTTGGAAGTACTAATTAACTCCATTTTGTTGAGGACTATTTCACATGATATGTCTAGGTTCTAACACTGCTACTCTAAACACATAACTATTGGAATATAGCTCCGATACTTACAAGTGTTTCTCCCATAAACATATGGTCTTGATGTGCTTGACACAATTCCCATTGTTTCGGAACACAATTCTTGCACTATTGTTTAGCACTTGACTTCTTATTGTACTTCTCCTAAATATTTATGATGTTCTAATCCATCACATAATGATTCTCAGGTGAATCATATATGATTTCTATTTCTACCATGTAAGTAGGCATATTTTATTCCTATCTCTCTTCCTTAACTCCCATGATTGACTCATCATGGTCTATACTACCTCATATAACTCATAGTTATCACTTACTGTCAATTGTTTCACAAGTTTGGATAGATTTTACTTACCCATTACTTGTATTGGTTTTCACCTTCTAATAGGATACCATGCTTATTTTTGTCACTTAATATTACTCCTATTACAGGTCTAGATGATTCTTACTTAACCATAACATGTGTTGGTACACATCTTCCAATAGGATATCTTCCTTATGGTTGTATCCTCTCTTTGGACTACCATGTATTGTATACAAACTGTGATCTACTCATCTATTGTTTTAAGGAACTTAATGGTGTGCCACATACTTGGGATTAGCTAACTAACTTAGGAAAGATAGGGAAGAAATGTTGACTCAAGTGTGTTAGGATTATTCTCAATTGAATACCCATCTTAAGTCATAAGAAGATTTGGTTTAACTAAGACAACTTCCTATAGACACTACCAATCCTATAGGTCTCCTTTAAAGGGTTTTAATCCTAGGGTCAAAGCATTTGCTCTGATACCAAGCTGTGGTGACCCGGCATACCACTTGCATGGTGTAGTATGCAAGTCCGATATAACACCAATGAAACACCGTTCCACTAGTATTACATCGCTCGAGTGGTACAACGAAACATATGCGGGTCCAAGGCATGTCTATAGAATTACACACAGACTCTGTTACATAAGATCATCACAGCCTCCTACCATACAATGAGGTAAAACTGCAAATAAACTCCAGAAGAACGACTCGTAGTCTAGTCTTATCATGAACTCTATTTGTAGAGTATTTAACTAACTATAGAGGCTATGAATAGATTCTAGATAAATAGGAGCTAGGTTTAGGAAGCTAGTTCCCTTGTATGGCTAAACTAAGTTTTCTTCTTGTTGGATGTGGTATCTGACTCCTCTGACAGGGTCCTGTCCCTTGAAGTAGTTGTTGACTCCTTGGCCTTCGAGTTGCACTGTAGATCCTCCTTCGATGCCTCCATATCTAAGCAGGGGATTTAAGAGTGGGATGAGTACGAGCGTACTCAACAAGTTCATTATAGGAAAGAGGTGTAAAATGCACTAGCTACAACATTAGACCAGAAAGTCTAATACCAATGCAAGTTTTCATAACCATTTCTTCAAAAGGTTTCTTTTATTCAGAAGAACTATGTCCGCCAGCCTTCACCGGTTTACTAGAACTTCATGGAGCTCCTTTCCGGCAGCATTCGCAGTTCCATATCCCGGAACAGGGAGTGACAGGTCACGATTCATTACACTCTGCAGAGGTGTGTTGCTTTACCCATAAGAGATCTTAACCTTGGTGCCAACCGGGTGATCTTCCCGTCCACACTTCCTTTGGTGTGAGGCCCGGTATAAGGTCATAGCCAATCATATTCCTCCGCTACCTCGCACACCCACACTTTGTTGCATACCCCGACCCTGGGTCCTCGCCGGTCCCATTATTGCCATGTTAGGGTGGACCCCGACCACGACAACAGTTCTGGGCTCATACCATAAACTCCTTCGCCGGTAGCTGCAACCCATCATAGACCGCAATACCGTGGGGAACTTTAGGCTTCCCCAGCCTACCGCTTGCTCTTCGGGCGACAAGTGTACTACGGACAAAGCCGTGGGGAACTTTAGGCTTCCCCATCCTACCGCTTGCCCCCGACAGATGACAAGTGTCTACGGTAAAGCGCGTCCGTTGATGTACAAGAGGTGGAAATACGATTGACTATTCCGTCCCACTACAGATCTTATGGTTAACACGGGTATTACGGCACAAGAATCACTGTACGACATTTGTTGTTTAATCCTAGATGGATATAAACCCTTGCAATGGAACCTCCACCATATCAACACAATCCATGGTTCCATTGCCCACCACATAGTCATATTCATAGTTATGAAAATAGTGGTTTTGCTTTTTATGCAATAGTGATAAACATAGTACTTTGCAAGTAATTTGGTAAAAATACTCAAATGACATGAGCAAGCGATGAACTTGCCTTTCTTGACTGCAAGATTATGCAGGCAAGGTCTTCGATAAGCAATAACTCCAAATTCTGGAATAGCATCATCGTTCGGTAAGGACGATGTTTAAAAGATTGGCAAGGATGCAATAATGCATAAGTATGAGATGCAATCGCTCTAAGCGTGACCTAACCCCGATGATTTAGGATTAGTTAGTTGAAATGATTTGCTTAGGGTGTGTTGCAATTTTTAGAATGATTCACAAACAAAGTTCTTATCAAGAATTGGTTGCTTGGTATCATAAACAGGTGTTGTAGTATATCATAATAATAACACTAATAGCACATAACAATATTATTTGGTATAATCCTAACATTTAATGAATAGTAGTTGGTTTTAGCACTATATGGCATGGTTAATGATTAATTATCATATACTTCAAAAGAATAACTTTTGAAGAACATGTTCTTTAATAAAGAACAAGTATGATAATTAGGGTTTGTGGGGTTCTATGGCTTTCCATGGTTCTAATTGTTTTTCTGGAGTAAGTAGTAGATGGATCACATCCTCGTTGGATTCATCAGTTACTAGGGCTTGTATTGTTGAATTAAGCCTAGACATCTTAATTACCAATAGTTTCTATCAAGGTGGTATATCTTATTGGTGATATTTGGCTAGGGTTTATAGATCCTGTTAGGTAGGGTGGATGATGATTCCTTATTTTCTTCAAAAGAATAACTTTTGAAGAACATACTTCTTAAGTAATAAGAAGTATTACAATTTAAGGTTGTGGTTGCCTAAGGTTTACCTTTGGATTCACTAAGTAAAGAATGTTTGGTTTCTAAATAGGATGGTTCATAAATATCTCATACTAGTAGGGTTTAGTGGAGTATGGAATGTAAGATAATCATCAATCATGGTTACTATTAGGATTCATCCCAATATTGTGATGCTAATCATGGATAGTTAAGGGTGGTGGTCTTGGGAATAGGAATTAGGGTTTTACACTTGGTTGATCCTACTAGATCAACAAGTTTAATTTAGATGAGAACATAGTATAGCAATTAACTAGTGATAGGGTTCTTACATTTTATGTGGTCATGGCAATTATTTAGTTGCTATCATGGTTCTATGTTTGAAAGGAAAATATCATGATCACATGTTCTAACCTAGGGTTTAGGTTAGAAACAAATTAAGGTTAATATGAAGTAATGGAGCTAGGGTCTAAATGACATTAGGGTTTCAGGGTTACACATGAAATGATGAGTTCCTATTTTTCATCCTTATGGAACTAGGGTTGTATAATTACTATTTAGTTCATAAGTTAATAACTTCATTAATAAAGTTGAAGTTATTAATAACATTGAAATATTAATATTGGATTTGGTATTTTATTAATTTTCAAGAATTAATAATTAGGTAATTATTAATTAGGGTTTAAATCTCTCTAATAATGATTTAACAGAATAACAAATAAGGAAAATTAGCTTTATTGTTTTCTTTACTTATTTACTGGTTTATTTAATTTGGGAAATTTTCCTAATTATTGAATTTGATTTGCATTTAGAATTAAAGAAAAATGCTTAAATAACAAGTATTAAATACTTAAATTTTTATTACAAATAAAAATTTCATATTATATTTTTATTGGATAGAGTTTTCTTTTCTAAGAATTTTGATATCTCATTTATATTTTTCTAACTTAATTTGAATTTTCTAAATTCATTTGAAGTTGCAGTAATTTATGAAATTGAATTTAAACAAACGAAATACTAAACGTACCCGGACCTAAGCTAACTAGGGTCACTGGCGAGTGGGCCTATGCCACGCTGGCTGCCACATGGTGCCGATGTGGCCACCAGGTGCTCTACCGGCGGCCAGTGATGGATGGCGCCGGCGTTCCCGTGGTCCCGCGAAGGCGTGCTCGTGCTTGTTTGAAAGAGGACGCCGAGGCGAACCTCATAGTGGTGGCGCCGCTCCGGTATGGTCGCCGGAGCGTGCCCGACGGCGAGGAACGGCGGCAGTTCTCACGGGTTAACGGCGTGACGGTGCTACGGCGATCAATTGAGCGAGCTAGGCATGCTGGGGAACTCAGGAGCTCACCAGGATCACGACGCGCGTGACGGCGAGGCTTGCTGTGGTCTGGTTCGCCGGAATCGACTGCTCCCGTCGTCGGGGAAGACGAGCTTGACGGCGGCGCTACAGGTCTCTCGGGGCCGATTCCTCTTGCAGACCGAGCATGTCGAGGACGGCGATCTCAGCGGTGGTCACGGCGAGGCTTAGGGTTGCTCCAGTCGACGGTGATTGACGATGTACGAGCAGCTAGGGTTCGGGTTTGGGGACAAATCGAGCAGAGGAGGAAGAAAACCGAGCTAGGGTTCATGCTGGGGTTTATATAGGCGCTCGAACGATCCTCGTCACGTCGCCGATGAAGCAGGGATCGCCATCGAGAGAGGAGAAGAGGAGCACGGCGTGCTGCTGGCGTCCATGCGCGAGGAGAGGATGAGGACGAACTTGTCCTCGTTATTTTGAACGAAGAGGTACGGGGTGGCCTGTTGGGCTGGTGCTTGGGCCGGAGTGCTGGGCTGCCTCGTGGACTCCTGATGGGCTCCGTTGCTGGGCTCCCTGACCAGGTAAGTCCATTTCTCTTCTCTCTTTTCTTATTTCTGTTTTTAATTCTTGTTTTGAATTCTGTTTTGAATTCATACTTGAATTATTTTCTATTTTTCAAGTTTTGCTCATTTCATTCATACAAGAATTAGTTAAATGGTTATTACACCACTTGCTTATTGGAAGAAGGTATTTTTATATTTGATTATATTTCATACATGTGAGCATATTCAAAATATCAATTAAGCATGATTATAGGTGTTCTTTAAGTTCCCTTTTTTATTTGGATTGCAACTCCCTTTTTACTTATTAGAGTTGATAATTCCAACTGCAAATACTTTAGAAGTTATCATTAGAACTAGACCTCTTATTTGAGATGTGGTTTACTTACATATGATTTCATGTGAGCATTTATTTAATAGGGTCATGTAGATTGTTATCATAACCCTATTTTAAGGTTAGCTCTAGAATTATATTTAATAACACATGAATTACTTGGAGTAGATATTACTCTCATCATGGTTTGGTCTTGGTTATAATGATAAGTGGTTGATCAACACCTATAGGTCTTAATAATATAATTTAACACTAGGTTAATCTTAGGTTCATAATTGAAACATAAGATGTAGTTTGTGAGCAATTCTAGGGTTCTAATGAGATTCACCTAATGGCAATTGGTTTGACTCTCAACTATGGCCTGGTTTGTATTATGATCACCATAGTGATACATAAACTAGGGTTGAGGTTTAATTCTAGGTTGTGAGATTAGATGACACCATATTGCATGTGCTAGGGTTAATCTCCCCTAACCATGATAAGGTGGTGGCTTAATTAAAATTTTATGTTCTCCTTTAGTTACTAAGATATTGAGAATTAGTTTTATCTTCTACCAATTAACTTCTATTACTATCCTCAATTTATCATTAAAGTAACTAAAGTTGTTATAGTTCTTTTTATAGTTAACTTTGGTCATATGGATGGATGGTCTCTCACCATATTAAGTATGGGGTTTTACTCTAAGGTTTTCTTGTGGTTCTGAAGTGAAGAATAGGTGGAATGTAGAGGTGGTAGGATTCTACTTATGATCTCCAAGTGATTCACAAGTTAAGGTTAGGATATAAGCCTAGGTTTGCTTACTAGTTACCTCCCTATGATTTCATGTGGTGAATGATATCTACTTATATTATTAGGGTTTAATTTATCCTCACATACCTCAAGAGCATGATCATGGATTAGGCATGATCACTTATTCTTAATATCTCTACCTCAAGTTCTTTGGGTTTATGATCATCACTCAATTTATAATAATCAAGGTTTAGCTTCCTGATGTATATCTCTCCTAAGTTAGGTTTCTCACTTCTAAGATCAAGTATTGTCTTGATTATCTAAGGTATAGCACTTCTTCTATACTATCTTGAGTGGACATGGCTATGGTTGTCTCTATAGATTATATCCCAGGAGAATGCCTGAGATATTATGTTAGGGTTCTACTTAATCAATGATGATATTATCATCTGGGTATATGGATAATTCTCTCCCTCAAATTCAAGTGTTGCCCCAACTAATCTAGAGTGTAACACCATAGCTTGAGCTCTCTTATATAAGAATGGATTATTCTAGGTTATGGTGTACTCCTAATACTCTAGTTCAATGGTTGTCCTTTATTCTTAAATAGATAAAGCTATGATTTGTATGATTGGTCTCTCTCATTTGGAAAGGTCTTTAATACCAACCTAAGGTTAGGCTCCATAGAGAATGATGTGGTCATCAATATCTATGTTTAATATAATTGGGTTCTCTTCCTAGGAATGGTCTGGAATAATATCCTAGGGTTTCTCTTCAAAGTGATAGTTGGAATACATAGATGTATATCCAAGGTTTTAGCTTAAGGTTTTCAATTGCTTCTCTAATAAATACTATAGAACTCTCACCTCTCTAGGTTTGTTGTATAATAATTTGGAATAGAGAAGAATTATATTCTTTAGTTGGATCTCCTTGTTTTGTTTCCAAGATTAAGGTAGAATGATTATCATAGGGTTTATGATAAGTGCATGGATTAGTTTAAGGCATGAAGAAAATAAGTGAAGAATAGTTTTCTCCAATTATTGTTACTTGATTTCCAATTAAATGAATGTTCATATGTTATGGCAAGGAATATCATGTTGTGATCTTTAATAAGATCAAGTAGTTGATCATTGATTCATATATTCTTGTGTTGGTTTTAATTCCATTTGATCTAACCCCTTAGATCAAATTATCTCTACCCAAAACAAGGTTTTAGCAAAGTCACATTGAGGTTTATAGCACTGGACTTGATGAGCTACTTCAATTCCACCAAGGTCAAGTGAAACTTCGCCATTCGTGGATCTGTTTTACTTTAAAGCGCGAAAATTCCCCAGATTTTCTATGCATGAATGCAATGCACACATCTGTTTCCTCTATTTTTGCAACCCCAATACCTGGGATATTACACCAATGCCCCCGCTTACTTCCTGAATCTCATGAATTAGATCTTTATGAACTTTTTGGATAAGTTTGTTGTTGTCTTCATCGACGACATCCTTATCTACTCCAAATCCGAAGAAGAACGTGAGCAACACTTGGAAGTTATCCTAGAAACCCTAAGACAGCACAAGTTGTACGCCAAGTTCAGCAAATGTGAGTTTTGGTTGAAGGAAGTAGGATTCCTGGGACACATCTTGTCTGCAGGAGGAATTGCCGTAGATACCTCTAAGATCAAAACCGTGGAGGAATGGAAAGCCCCAACCACTCAGACTGAAGTCCGTGCATTTCTCGGATTAGCGGGATATTACCGCAAGTTTGTTGAAGGATTTTCCAGCATCGCGAGACCAATGACTCAGCTGTTGAAGAAGGACAAGAAGTTTGACTGGACTGACAGGTGTGAAGAGAGTTTCCAGCAAATCAAGCGCAGATTAACCACAACCCCAATTTTGATCATGCCCGATATCACCAAGCCATTTGACGTCTACTGTGACACATCCAAGATTGGTCTTGGATGTGTGTTGATGCAAGAAGGCAAGGTGATATCATACATGTCAAGGCAACTGAACCAACATGAGCAGAACTATCCAACCCATGATTTGGAGTTAGCATCCGTAGTCTTAGCCTTGAAAGTATGGCGTCATTACCTCATGGGTAATCGATGCGAGATCTATTCAGATCACAAGAGCCTGAAGTATATTTTCACCCAGAAGGAGCTGAACATGAGGCAGCGCAGATGGATAGAGTTAATCAAGGATTATGATATGGAAATTCACTACCACCCCGGCAAGGCCAATGTGGTAGCGGATGCCCTGAGTAGACAGCCAATTCAGTTGAACTCCATGATCGCTGAAGAACAACCTAGTTTGTATCAAGAATTTGAACAGTTTAGACTAGAGCTAGTTAGTGAAGGATTTCTAGCGAGCATTGAGCTCCAGCCCACTTTGATGAGTCAAATCAAGGAAGCCTAGAAGGGAAATGCCGCATTGATGGAATCAAGAGTCAGATAGCTGTAGAAAAGGCACCGGGATTCACCGAAGATGAAGAAGGAGTGTTGTGGTACAACGGACGCCTATGTGTGCCGTCAGATTCAGAGTTGAAGCAAGTCATTCTGAAGGAAGCCCATGATACCCTGTATTCCATTCACCCCGGAGGAACCAAGATGTACCAAGACCTGAAGGAACAATTTTGGTGGCATGGAATGAAGCGAGAAATTGGAAGCTACATCGCCAAGTGTGATATCTGTCAACGAGTCAGAGCAGAACATCAGCGACCCGCAGGACTGTTGCAGCCGTTACAGATTCCTGAATGGAAGTGGGACTCTATAGGAATGGACTTTATCACAAAGATTGCCCAAATCAAGTAGAGGAAATGATTCCATTTGGGTAGTGGTCGATAGATTAACCAAGGTGGCTCATTTTATCCCCGTCAAGACCACATACCAAGGCCCAAAGCTAGCTGAGTTATACATCTCCAGAATAGTCAGCCTGCACGGAACTCCGAAGTCTATCGTGTCAGATAGAGGATGTCAATTCACCTCAAGATTCTGGCAGAAAGTGCATGAAGGACTAGGAAGCCGGCTGAATTTCAGCACAGCTTATCACCCGCAGACTGACGGACAGACAGAGAGAGTCAACCAGATACTGGAAGATATGTTGAGAGCCTGTGTGCTAGAGTATGGATCGAAATGGGAAGACTGCTTGCCATACGCAGAATTCTCATACAACAATAGTTATCAAGCCAGCTTACAAATGGCCCCCTTTAAAGCCATGTACGGAAGGAAGTGTCGTACCCCTTTGAACTGGTCAGAAGTCGGAGATAGTCAAGTCTTCGGCCCAGATATTCTCCACGAAGCCGAAGAGAAGGTTCACAAGATCCGTGAATACCTCAAGACTGCCCAGTCAAGACAGAAGAGTTACGCCGACAAGAGACGCCGAGAGATGACCTTCGACATCGGAGATTTTGTGTATCTCAAAGTGTCACCCCTCAAAGGAATGCAGAGATTCCAACTCAGAGGAAAGCTCGCCCCCAGATATGTCGGACCTTTCAAAGTTCTGAGTCGCCGAGGAGAAGTTTCATATCAGCTTGAACTACCGGAAGAAATGTCCGCTGTGCACAATGTGTTTCACATATCGCTACTTCGGAAGTGCTTAGAAGTGCCGGAGAAGACGGAAGTGTTCAAGAACATCGATCACAGATCTGTGGATATCAACAAGGACCTGACATATCGCGAAGTGCCTATTCGCATCCTTGAAGAAGCATTCAGAACCACCCGCACCAGAAGTATCAAGTTCCTGAAGATTCAATGGAGCAATCATACCGAAGAAGAAGCCACTTGGGAGCGAGAAGAAGATATGAAGAAGGAATTCCCCGATATCTTTAGTACCTAGTTTTCTTTAAGATCTCGGGATGAGATGTTTTGTAAGGGGAAAGGGTTTGTAACATCCCAAATTTCAAATCAATGAGAATGGTGGTTTCCAAAATTCAAATTTAGCAACTAACAAAAACTTTTAATTTGCATATAGTATTATGCATAGTGTTGATGCATTTGTGTGACTTTGCCATGGTGTGTGCTTGCAACCATTAACATTGTACTAAAACACTACCCTTGATCCCTGGTGATCACAAAGGAAAGCAAAAACAAAAAGAAAAGAATCAAAGTTGGAAAATCACAAAACCCTCACATATGGATTAGGCCATTTTTGAAATTCTTCAACCTAGACCATTTTGGCTTGCACCATTAGTAAGAGATGGTTACTAAACACTTATAAACACTTTTGGAATCAAAGAAACTCAAATCAAATCAAATCTGAATTCAAAAAGGGCTCACATGCACTAATGGTCAAATATGCCATTTTTAACATGATGCCCTCTTTGAGCCTCTGTTTTGAAAGATTCTTAAACCAAACAATTTCAAATCTTTGAAACTCATCCAAAACAACATGAAGGTGAACAACTTTTCTCAAGAACACCCCTGCAAACTCTTTATGTATTCAAAGATATGATCAAGCAAATTGGAGACTTTGAAACAGATTTAAGATCATATGCATTTTGAGATTTTGCAAACCAACTCCAATTTGACCACCACCACCACCACTCTACTCCAAATCTTATTCAATTCAAACCCACCAAAATTCCCAAGATTTGGTTCATGCGGCCATTGTGTCGAACAGGTGGTGTGCATAAACCTGCCAACCCTATGCATTGTATTGTCCAGCAGTTCTTAGCCTAAACCATCGACCCTTGGTCATCAAATGTACTCCTCTGATCCGTCTACACTCTGCCAAGCATCAAAGACAAGGAGTGGTACACCCAATCGTCACCCATTTGACCAAACCATGCCATGTCGTGGCATGACATGGCCAAACACATGCAACCCCTCTCTCTGAGCAACTCCAATGTGCACGATCATGTCCAGGCTCTTCCCCTTGTTCCACTGGACACGCTAGACACGCCCATCGACCCAGTGGTGCAACACACACGCAGGCACGAGCGCGCCCAGACGTGCACGCGCACGCCAGAGCGTGCACAGACACGCGCCAGAACGCGCTCGGCCACGACGTCGCCCCGCTCGCCTGCGTCACCCCTCGCCCTCTCCCTTCGCCAGCAGCTGCGCCACGACACCAGGAGACGACCAGACATACTCACCTGCCCGCGGGAACGCTATAGACGACGACCGCCTCGCCGACGTCCGCCACGGTACTGAGCGCCCTCGTCACCCTCCTGCCCTCGTCCTTGCCTCTTTTTCACCGCAATCAAGCGCAGCGTGACCGCATTGACAGTGCCTACTCACCTGCGTCATCGCCATCCACTCCGCACCCCTGTAGCAACGTCGCCATGGACGACCCCATCGCCTGAGCCGCAGCACCCCTCGCCGCTATAAAAGGAGGCCCTCCCGCTCCAAATCAAGCACACCATCGCCTTCCCCTCTCATCTCTGACCCTCCTCACCCCCTCTCTGCTCAACATTGCTGATACGTCTCAAACGTATCTATAATTTCTTATGTTTCATGCTAATTTTATGACAATAATCACATGTTTTATATACACTTTACATCATTTTGATGCATTTTCCGGAACTAACCTATTAACAAGATGCCGAAGCGCCAGTTCCTGTTTTCTGCTGTTTTTGGTTTCAGAAATCTTACACAGGAAATATTATTGGAATTGGACGAAACAAAAGCCCACAGTCTTATTTTGCACGGAGCCTTCCAGAAGTCCGAGGAGGAGACGAAGAGGGGCCGCGAGGCGCCCACACCCTAGGGCGGCGCGGTGGGGCCCCTGGCCGCGCCGGCCTGTGGGGTGGGCCCCTCGGCCGCCTCCCGACTCTGCCCCTTCGCCTATTTATTCACTCCGTCGCGAAAACCCTAGTACCGAGAGCCCC
Organism: Lolium rigidum; assembly: GCF_022539505.1. Lineage (NCBI taxonomy): Eukaryota > Viridiplantae > Streptophyta > Magnoliopsida > Poales > Poaceae > Lolium > Lolium rigidum. Next base: position 99,584,652 of record NC_061509.1, on the reverse strand, counting down.
GATACGAGAAAACATACTGTGACGCCGTCGCCGCTAATCCCATCTCGAGGGATTCAGGAGATCGCCTCCGGCACCCTGCCGGAGAGGGGAATCATCACCGGAGGACTCTATGATACGTCTCCAACGTATCGATAATTTCTTGTGTTCCATGCCACATTATTGATGTTATCTACATGTTTTATGCACACTTTATATCATATTCGTGCATTTTCTGGAACTAACCTATTAACAAGATGCCGAAGTGCCGTTGCTCGTTTTCTGCTGTTTTTGGTTTCAGAAATCCTAGTAAAGAAATATTCTCGGAATTGGACGAAATAAAAGCCCGGAGGCCTATTTTCTCACGAAGCTTCCGAAGTCCGAAGGAGAGACGAAGAGGGGCCACAGGGGCGCCAAACCCTAGGGCGGCGCGGCCCCCCTTGGCCGCGCCGGCCTGTGGTGTGGGCCCCCGTGCCGCCTCTTGACTTGCCCTTCCGCCTACAAATAGCCTCCGTGACGAAACCCCCAGCACCGAGAGCCACGATACGGAAAACATTACCGAGACGCCGTCGCCGCCGATCCCATCTCGGGGGATCCTCGGAGATCGCCTCCGGCACCCTGCCGGAGAGGGGAATCATCTCCCGGAGGACTCTACACCGCCATGGTCGCCTCCGGAGTGATGAGTGAGTAGTCTACCCCTGGACTATGGGTCCATAGCAGTAGCTAGATGGTTGTCTTCTCCCCATTGTGCTATCATTGTCGGATCTTGTGAGCTGCCTATCATGATCAAGATCATCTATATGTAATTCTATATGTTGCGTTTGTTGGGATCCGATGAATAGAGAATACTTGTTATGTTGATTATCAAAGTTATGCTTATGTGTTGTTTATGATCTTGCATGCTCTCCGTTATTAGTAGATGCTCGGCCAAGTAGATGCTTTTAACTCCAAGAGGGAGTACTTATGCTCGATAGTGGGTTCATGCCTGCATTGACACCTGGGACAGTGACATAAAGTTCTAAGGTTGTGTTGTGCTGTTGCCACTAGGGATAAAACATTGATGCTATGTCTAAGGATGTAGTTGTTGATTACATTACGCACCATACTTAATGCAATTGTCTGTTGCTTGCAACTTAATACTGGAGGGGGTTCGGATGATAACCTCGAAGGTGGACTTTTTAGGCATAGATGCAGTTGGATGGCGGTCTATGTACTTTGTCGTAATGCCCAATTAAATCTCACTATACTCATCATGATATGTATGTGCATTGTCATGCTCTCTTTATTTGTCAATTGCCCAACCGTAATTTGTTCACCCAACATGCTGTTCGTCTTATGGGAGAGACACCTCTAGTGAACTCGTGGACCCCGGTCCAATTCTCTTTACTCGAAATACAATCTACCGCAATACTTGTTTCTACTCGTTTTCTCTCGCAAACAATCATCTTCCACACAATACGGTTAATCCTTTGTTACAGCAAGCCTGGTGAGATTGACAACCTCACTGTTTCGTTGGGGCAAAGTAGTTTGGTTGTGTTGTGCAGGTTCCACGTTGGCGCCGAATCTCCGGTGTTGCGCCGCACTACATCCCGCCGCCATCAACCTTCAACGTGCTTCTTGGCTCCTCCTGGTTCGATAAACCTTGGTTTCTTTCTGAGGGAAAACTTGCTGCTGTGCGCATCATACCTTCCTCTTGGGGTTGCCCAACGAACGTGTGAAATACACGCCATCAAGCTCTTTTTCTGGCGCCGTTGCCGGGCAACTGAAGAAAAGTTACACCACAAGAGATCTCTGACTCCCACGTCAACTTTGCGCCAGCAGCACTTTTTCTGGCGCCGTTGCCGGGGAGATCAAGACACGCTGCAAGGGGAGTCTCCACTTCTCAATCTCTTTACTTTGTTTTTGTCTTGCTTTATTTTATTTACTACTTTGTTTGTTGCACTAAATCAAAATACAAAAAAATTAGTTGCTAGCTTTACTTTATTTGCTATCTTGTTTGCTATATCGAAAACACAAAAAAATTAGTTTACTTGCATTTACTTTATCTAGTTTGCTTTATTTACTATTGCTAAAATGGCCAACGCTGAAAATACTAAGTTGTGTGACTTCACAACCACAAATAATAATGATTTCTTATGCACACCTATTGCTCCACCTGCTACTACAGCAGAATTCTTTGAAATTAAACCTGCTTTATCGAATCTTGTCATGAAAGATCAATTTTCTCGGAATTAGTTCTGATGATGCTGCTGCCCATCTTAATAATTTTGTTGAACTATGCGAAATGCAAAAATATAAAGATGTAGATGGTGATATTATTAAACTAAAATTGTTCCCTTTCTCATTAAGAGGAAGAGCTAAAGATTGGTTGCTATCTCTCGCCTAAGAATAGTATTGATTCATGGACTAAATGCAAGGATGCTTTTATTGGTAGATATTATCCCCCTGCTAAAATTATATCTTTGAGGAGTAGCATAATGAATTTTAAACAATTAGATACCGAACATGTTGCTCAAGCTTGGGAAAGAATGAAATCTCTGGTTAAAAATTGCCCAACCCATGGACTGACTACTTGGATGATCATCCAAACCTTCTATGCAGGACTAAATTTTTCTTCGCGGAATTTATTGGATTCAGCTGCTGGAGGTACCTTTATGTCCATCACATTGGGGGCGGCTACAAAACTTCTTGATGATATGATGATAAATTACTCTGAATGGCACACGGAAAGAGCTCCGCAAGGTAAGAAGGTAAATTCTATTGAAGAATCCTCCTCCTTGAATGATAAGGTTGACGCTCCACCCTTCGATAATACTTGATACACACTTTCTGCGCCTAGCTGAAAGGCGTTAAAGAAAAGCGCTTATGGGAGACAACCCATGTTTTTACCTACAGTACTTTGTTTTTATTTTGTGTCTTGGAAGTTGTTTACTACTGTAGCAACCTCTCCTTATCTTACTTTTGAGTTTTGTTGTGCCAAGTTAAGCCGTTGATAGAAAAGTAAGTACTAGATTTGGATTACTGCGCAGTTCCAGATTTCTTTGCTGTCACGAATCTGAGCCCACTGCCCTGCAGGAAGCTCAGAAAATTATGCCAATTTACGTGCATGATCCTCAGATATGTACGCAACTTTCATTCAATTTGAGCATTTTCATTTGAGCAAGTCTGGTGCCATTTTAAAATTCGTCAATACGAACTGTTCTGTTTTGACAGATTCTGCCTTTTATTTCGCATTGCCTCTTTCGCTATGTTGGATGAATTTCTTTGATCCACTAATGTCCAGTAGCATTATGCAATGTCCAGAAGTGTTAAGAATGAGTGTGTCACCTCTGAATATGTCAATTTATATTGTGCACTAACCCTCTAATGAGTTGTTTCGAGTTTGGTGTGGAGGAAGTTTTCAAGGATCAAGAGAGGAGTATGATGCAACATGATCAAGGAGAGTGAAAGCTCTAAGCTTGGGGATGCACCCGGTGGTTCACCCCTGCATATATCAAGAAGACTCAAGCGTCTAAGCTTGGGGATGCCCAAGGCATCCCCTTCTTCATCAACAAATTATCAGGTTCCTCCCCGGAAACTACATTTTTATTCGGCCACATCTTATGTGCTTTTTCTTGGAGCGTCGGTTTGTTTTTGTTTTTGTTTTGTTTGAATAAAATGGATCCTAGCATTCACTTTATGGGAGAGATACACACTCCGCTGTAGCATATGGACAAATATGTCCTTGGTTTCTACTCATAGTATTCATGGCGAAGTTTCTCCTTCGTTAAATTGTTATATGGTTGGAATTGGAAAATGATACATGTAGTAATTGCTATAAATGTTTTTGGTAATGTGATACTTGGCAATTGTTGTGTTCATGTTTAAGCTCTTGCATCATATGCTTTGCACCCATTAATGAAGAAATACATAGAGCATGCTAAAATTTGGTTTGCATATTTGGTTTCTCTAAGGTCTAGATAATTTCTAGTTTTGAGTTTGAACAACAAGGAAGACGGTATAGAGTATTATAATGCTTTCAATATGTCTTTTATGTGAGTTTTGCTGTACTAGTTCATCCTTGTGTTTGCCTCAAATAACCTTGCTAGCCTAAACCTTGTATCGAGAGGGAATACTTCTCATGCATCCAAAATACTTGAGCCAACCACTATGCCATTTGTGTCCACCATACCTACCTACTACATGGTATTTTCCAGCCATTCCAAAGTAAATTGCTTGAGTGCTACCTTTAAAATTCCATCATTCACCTTTGCAATATATAGCTCATGGGACAAATAGCTTAAAAACTATTGTAGTATTGAATATGTAATTATGCACTTTATCTCTTATTAAGTTGCTTGTTGTGCGATAACCATGTTTACCGGGGAACGCCATCAACTCATTGTTGAATTTCATGTGAGTTGCTATGCATGTTCGTCGTGTCGGAAGTAAGGGCGATCTACACTGAGTTGAATGGTTTGAGCATGCATATTGTGAGAGAAGAACATTGGGCCGCTAACTAAAGCCATGTTCCATGGTGGAAGTTTCAGTTTTGGACAAACATCCTCAAATCTCTAATGAGAAAAGAATTAATTGTTGTTGAATGCTTAAAGCATTAAAAGAGGAGTCCATTATCTCGTTGTCTATGTTGTCCCGGTATGGATGTCTAAGTTGAGAATAATCAAAAGCGAGAAATCCAAATGCGAGCTTTCTCCTTAGACCTTTGTACAAGGCGGCATAGAGGTACCCTTTGTGATACTTGGTTAAAGCATATGTATTGCGGTGATAATCCAGGTAGTCCAAGCTAATTAGGACAAGGTGCGAGCACTATTAGTACACTATGCATGAGGCTTGCAACTTATAAGATATAATTTACATGATGCATATGCTTTATTACTACCGTTGACAAAATTGTTTCATGTTTTCAAAATCAAAGCTCTAGCACAAATATAGCAATCGATGCTTTTCCTCTATGAGGACCATTCTCTTTACTTTTATGTTGAGTCAGTTCACCTATTTCTCTCCACCTCAAGAAGCAAACACTTGTGTGAACTGTGCATTGATTCCTACATACTTGCTTATTGCACTTATTATATTACTCTATGTTGACAATATCCATGAGATATACATGTTACAAGTTGAAAGCAACTGCTGAAACTTAATCTTCTTTTGTGTTGTTTCAATACCTTTACTTCGAATTATTGCTTTATGAGTTAACTCTTATGCAAGACTTATTGATGCTTGTCTTGAAATGCTATTCATGAAAAGTCTTTGCTCTATGATTCACTTGTTTACTCATGTCATACACATTGTTTTGATCGCTGCATTCTCTACATATGCTTTACAAATAGTATGATCAAGTTTATGATGGCATGTCACTCCAGTAAATTATCTTTGTTATCGTTTTACTCGCTCGGGACGAGCAGTAACTAAGCTTGGGGATGCCGATACGTCTCCAACGTATCGATAATTTCTTGTGTTCCATGCCACATTATTGATGTTATCTACATGTTTTATGCACACTTTATATCATATTCGTGCATTTTCTCGGAACTAACCTATTAACAAGATGCCGAAGTGCCGCTTGTCGTTTTCGCTGTTTTTGGTTTCGTAAATCCTAGTAAAGAAATATTCTCGGAATTGGACGAAATAAAAGCCCAGAGGCCTATTTTCTCACGAAGCTTCCGAAGTCCGAAGGAGAGACGAAGAGGGGCCACAGGGGCGCCAAACCCTAGGGCGGCGCGGCCCCCCTTGGCCGCGCCGGCCGTGGTGTGGGCCCCTGTGCCGCCTCTTGACTTGCCCTTCCGCCTACAAATAGCCTCCGTGACGAAACCCCCAGCACCGAGAGCCACGATACGGAAAACATTACCGAGACGCCGTCGCCGCCGATCCCATCTCGGGGATCCCGGAGATCGCCTCCGGCACCCTGCCGGAGAGGGGAATCATCTCCCGGAGGACTCTACACCGCCATGGTCGCCTCCGGAGTGATGAGTGAGTAGTCTACCCCTGGACTATGGGTCCATAGCAGTAGCTAGATGGTTGTCTTCTCCCCATTGTGCTATCATTGTTGGATCTTGTGAGCTGCCTATCATGATCAAGATCATCTATATGTAATTCTATATGTTGCGTTTGTTGGGATCCGATGAATAGAGAATACTTGTTATGTTGATTATCAAAGTTATGCTTATGTGTTGTTTATGATCTTGCATGCTCTCCGTTATTAGTAGATGCTCTGGCCAAGTAGATGCTTTTAACTCCAAGAGGGAGTACTTATGCTCGATAGTGGGTTCATGCCCGCATTGACACTCGGGACAGATGACAGTAAAGTTCTAAGGTTGTGTTGTGCTGTTGCCACTAGGGATAAAACATTGATGCTATGTCTAAGGATGTAGTTGTTGATTACATTACGCACCATACTTAATGCAATTGTCCGTTGCTTGCAACTTAATACCTGGAGGGGGTTCGGATGATAACTCCGAAGGTGGACTTTTTAGGCATAGATGCAGTTGGATGGCGGTCTATGTACTTTGTCGTAATGCCCAATTAAATCTCACTATACTCATCATGATATGTATGTGCATTGTCATGCTCTCTTTATTTGTCAATTGCCCAACCGTAATTTGTTCACCCAACATGCTCGTTCGTCTTATGGGAGAGACACCTCTAGTGAACTGTGGACCCCGGTCCAATTCTCTTTACCGAAATACAATCTACCGCAATACTTGTTTCTACTGTTTTCTCTCGCAAACAATCATCTTCCACACAATACGGTTAATCCTTTGTTACAAGCAAGCCGGTGAGATTGACAACCTCACTCGTTTCGTTGGGGCAAAGTAGTTTGGTTGTGTTGTGCAGGTTCCACGTTGGCGCCGAATCTCCGGTGTTGCGCCGCACTACATCCCGCCGCCATCAACCTTCAACGTGCTTCTTGGCTCCTCCTGGTTCGATAAACCTTGGTTTCTTTCGAGGGAAAACTTGTCGCTGTGCGCATCATACCTTCCTCTTGGGGTTGCCCAACGAACGTGTGAAATACACGCCATCAAGCTCTTTTTCTGGCGCCGTTGCCGGGGAACTGAAGAAAAGTTACACCACAAGAGATCTCTAACTCCCACGTCAACTTTGCGCCAGCACTCTACATCATCATGCCCGCCTCCGGATTGATGCGTGAGTAGTTCATCCTTGTACTATGGGTCCATAGCAGTAGCTAGATGGTTGTCTTCTCCTCTTGTGCTATCATGATCAAGATCGTCTATTTGTAATGCTACATGTTGTGTTTGTTGGGATCCGATGAATATGGAATACTATGTCACGTTGATTATTGATCTATCATATATGTGTTGTTTATGATCTTGCATGCTCTCCGTTGCTAGTAGAGGCTCTGGCCAAGTTGATACTTGTGACTCCAAGAGGGAGTATTTATGCTCGATAGTGGGTTCATGCCTCCATTGAATCCGGGACGATGACGTGAAAGTTCTAAGGTTATGGATGTGTTGTTGCCACTAGGGATAAAACATCAATGCTTTGTCTAAGGATATTTGTGTTGATTACATTACGCACCATACTTAATGCAATTGTCTCGTTGTTTGCAACTTAATACTCGGAAGGGGTGCGGATGCTAACCCGAAGGTGGACTTTTTAGGCATAGATGCATGCTGGATAGCGGTCTATGTTCTTTGTCGTAATGCCCTAAGTAAATCTCATATTAGTCATCATGATATGTATGTGCATTGTTATGCCCTCTCTATTTGTCAATTGCCCAACCGTAATTTGTTCACCCAACATGCTATTTCTTATTGGAGAGACACCACTAGTGAACTGTGGACCCCGGTCCATTCTTTTACATCTGAAATACAATCTACTGCAAACTCTGTTCTCTGTTGTTATTCACAAGCAAACATCATTCTCCACACCATACGTTTAATCCTTTGTTTACAGCAAGCCGGTGAGATTGACAACCTCACTGTTAAGTCGGGGCAAAGTATTTTGATTGTGTTGTGCAGGTTCCACGTTGGCGCCGGAATCCCTGGTGTTGCGCCGCACTACACTCCTTCACCAACAACCTTCACGTGGCCTTCATCTCCTAATGGTTCGATAACCTTGGTTTCTTACTGAGGGAAAACTTGCTGCTGTACGCATCACACCTTCCTCTTGGGGTTCCCAACGGACGTGTGCTTCACGCGTTATCAAGCTCTTTATCTGGCGCCGTTGCCGGGGAGATCAAGACACGCTGCAAGGGGAGTCTCTCACATCCAATCTCTTTACTTTGTTTATTGTCTTGCTTTACTTTATTTTATTTTCTGTCTTGTTTGCTTTCTTTACATCAAAAACACAAAAAAATTAGTTACTTGCTTTACTTTATTTAATTCTGTTCTGCTTAGTTTATTTTTATTACTGTTAAAATGAGTACTCCTGAGAACACTAAGTTGTGTGATTTCACTAGCACCAATAATAATGATTTTATATGCACTCCTATTGCTCCACCTGCTACTACAGCAGAATTCTATGAAAGTAAACCTGCTTTACTAAATCTTGTTATGAGAGAGCAATTTTCTGGTATTAGTTCTGATGATGCTGCTGCCCATCTTAATAATTTTGTTGAATTTTGTGAAATGCAAAAGTATAAGGATGTAGATGGGGATATTATAAAACTGAAATTGTTTCCTTTCTCCTTAAGAGGAAGAGCTAAAGATTGGTTGCTATCTTTGCCTAAGAATAGTATTGATTCATGGACTAAATGTAAAGATGCTTTCATTGGTAGATATTATCCTCCTGCTAAAATTATATCTTTGAGAAGTAGCATAATGAATTTTAAGCAATTGGATAATGAACATGTTGCTCAAGGATGGGAAAGAATGAAATCTTTGGTAAAGAATTGCCCTACCCATGGACTGAATACTTGGATGATCATCCAAACCTTCTATGCAGGATTGAATTTTTCTTCGAGGAACCTATTGGATTCAGCTGCTGGAGGTACTTTTATGTCCATCACTTTGGGTGCCGCAACAAAGCTTCTTGATGATATGATGATCAATTACTCTGAATGGCACACTGAAAGGACTCCGCAAGGTAAGAAGGTAAATTCTGTTGAAGAAACCTCCTCCTTGAGTGATAAGATTGATGTGATTATGTCTATGCTTGTTAATGGTAGATCTAATGTTGATCCTAATAATGTTCCTTTAGCTTCATTGGTTGCTCAAGAAGAGAATGTTGATGTGAACTTCATTAAAAATAGTAATTTCAACAACAATGCTTATAGGAATAATTTGGGTAACAGCAACTATAGGCCATATCCTTCTAATAATAGTAATGGTTATGGTAATACTTATGGTAATTCTTACGACAATAGTAGGAGTGTACCCTCTGGTCTTGAAGTCATGCTTAAAGAATTCATTAGTACACAAACTACTTTTAACAAATCTGTTGAGAAAAAGCTTGGTAAAATTGATATTCTTGCTTCTAAGGTTGATAGTCTTGCTGCTGATGTTGATTTTTTAAAATTGAAAGTTATGCCTAATGAAGATAAAGATATTAAGTCATTTTCTACAGCAAACGCCATACAAGTTCGAATTAATGACAATATTAGATTGATGGCTGAATTGCATGCTAGGTGGGAAAGAGAAGAAAAACTAGCTAAAGAGAATAATGTAGCTAAAGTTTGGACTATTACCACCACTCGTAATGATGATGCTTCACATGTTACTAAACCTCCTACTATCAATGGTAAAATAATTGGTGTTGGCAATGTTTCTACTCCTAGTGCAAAGCGTGCAAAATTGCCTGAAACTGCTGAAACTGTTTGTGATAAAAGTGCTGAAATTTTTCAGAATATTGGGGACATCGATCCCATTGCTTTAGATCATAATGGTTTAGATTTTGATGATTGTCATATCTCTGAAGTTATTAAGTTCTTGCAAAAACTTGCTAGAAGTCCTAATGCTAGTGCTATAAATTTGGCCTTTACAAAACATATTACAAATGCTCTCATTAAAGCTAGATCGAGAAGAGAAATTAAAACTTGAAACTTCTATTTCTAGGAAGTTGGAAGATGGTTGGGAGCCCATCATTAAAATGAGGGTCAATGATTTTGATTGTAATGCTTTATGTGATCTTGGTGCAAGTATTTCTGTTATGCCTAAGAAACTCTATGATATGCTTGACTTGCCACCATTGAAAAATTGTTATTTGGATGTTAATCTAGCTGATAATTCTATAAAGAAACCTTTGGGGAGGATTAATAATGTTCACATTACGGTTAACAATAACCTTGCCCCCGTTGATTTTGTTGTCTTGGATATCGAATGCAATGCATCTTGTCCTATTATTTTGGGAAGACCCTTTCTTCGAACTGTTGGTGCTATTATTGATATGAAGGAAGGAAATATTAAGTATCAATTCCCGCTCAAGAAAGGTATGGAACACTTCCCTAGGAAGAGAATGAAGTTACCTTTTGATTCTATTATTAGAACAAATTATGATGTTGATGCTTCATCTCTTGATAATACTTGAGTTACACTTTCTGCGCCTAGCTGAAAGGCGTTAAAGAAAAGCGCTTATGGGAGACAACCCATTATTTTATTTTTGCAATTTTTGTTTTATATTTGTGTCTTGGAAGGTGTTACTAATGTAGCAACCTCTCCTTATCTTTACTTTATTGCATTGTTTTGCCAAGTAAAGTCTTTGATAGTAAGGTTGATACTAGATTTGGATTTCTACGCAGAAACAGATTTCTTACTGTCACGAATTTGAGTAGATATCTCTGTAGGTAACTCATAAAAATCTGCGAAAAATCATGAGTAATCCTCAGATATGTACGCAACTTTCATTCAATTTGAGCTTCTTCATCTGAGCACGTTAAGTGCCTCTAAAAAATTCGTCTTTACGGACTGTTCTGTTTTGACAGATTCTGCTTTTATTTCACATTGCCTCTTTTACTGTGTTGGATGGATTTCTTTGTTCCATTAACTTTCAGTAGCTTTGGGTAATGTCCAGAAGTGTTAGGAATGATTTTGTCCTCTCTGAACATGTGAATTTTTGATTATGCACTAACCCTCTAATGAGTTTGTTTTGAGTTTGGTGTGGAGGAAGTTTTCAAGGGTCAAGAGAGGAGGATGATACAATATGATCAAGAAGAGCGAAAAGTCTAAGCTTGGGGATGCCCCCGTGGTTCATCCCTGCATATTTCAACAAGACTCAAGCATCTAAGCTTGGGGATGCCCAAGGCATCCCCTTCTTCATCGACAACGTATCAGGTCACCTCTAGTGAAACTATATTTTTATTCCGTCACATCTTATGTGCTTTACTTGGAGCGTCTGTTGCTTTTATTTTTGTTTTTTATGAATAAACTCGTATCCTAGCATTCTTTGTGTGGGAGAAAGACACGCTCCGCTGTTTCATATGAACACTGGTGTTCTTAGCTTTACTTTTAATGTTCATGGCGAAGGTTGAAAACTGCTTCGTTCATTGCTATTTGGTTGGAAACAGGAAATGCTCCATGTGGTAATTGGTATATTGTCTTGAATAATTTGATACTTGGAAATTGTTTTGAGTTCTCAAACAGATCATGTTTAAGCTCTTGCATCATGTAGTTTAAACCTATTAGTGGAGAATTATTGTAGAGCTTGCTGAAATTTGGTTTGCATGATTGGTATCTCTAAAAGTCTAGATATTTTCTGGTAAAAGTGTTTGAACAACAAGGAGACAGTGTAGAGTCTTATAATGCTTGCAATATGTTCTTATGTAAGTTTTGTTTTACCGGTTCATCCTTGAGTTTGCTTCAAACAACCTTGCTAGCCAAAGCCTTGTACTGAGAGGGAATGCTTCTCGTGCATCCAAAACCTTGAGCCAAAACCTATGCCATTTGTGTCCACCATAACTACCTACTACATGGTATTTCTCTGCCATTCCAAGTAAATTGCTTGCGTGCTACCTTTAAAATTTCATTCCTTGTCTTTGCAATACATAGCTCATGGGAAAATAGCTTAAAAACTATTGTGGTATTGAATATGTCGTTTATGTATCTTATTTCTTATAAGTTGCTTGTTGAGCGGTAACCATGTTTCTGGAGACGCCATCAACTATTACACCTTTATTGAATATCATGTGAGATGCTATGCATGTTCGTCTTGTCTGAAATAAGGGTGATTATCATGATTAAATGGTTTGAGTATGCATATTGTTAGAGAAGAACATTGGGCCGCCAACCAAAGCCATGTATCATGGTGGAAGTTTCAGTTTGGACATTAATCCTAAAATCTCTTATTAGAATATTATTTGTTGTTGAATGCTTAAGTATTAAAGAGGAGTCCATTATCTGTTTTCTATGTTTTCCGGGTACGGATGTCCTCAAGTTGAGATCTATCAAAAACGAGAAATCAAATGCGATCTATCTCCTTGGACCTTTGTACAGGTGACATAGAGGTACCCCTTTGTGACACTTGGTTGAAACATATGTAATGCAATGATAATCCATGGAAATCCGAGCTAATTAGGACAAGGTGCGAGCACTATTGGTATTCGATGCATGAGGCTTGCAACTTATAGGATGTCTTATGCATAACACATATGAATTATTACTACCGTTGACAAAATTGTTTCTATGATTCCAAAATAAAAAGCTCTAGCACAAGAGTAATCTATGCTTCCCTCTACGAAGGGGCCTTTCTTTTACTTTATGTTGAGTCAGCTATACGTACTTCTTTCTATCTTAGAAGCAAACACTTGTGTCAATCGTGTGCATTGATTCTTACATACTTGCTTATTTGCATTCATCATATTACTTTGTGTTGACAATTATCCATGAGATATACATGTTACGAAGTTGAAAGCAACCGCTGAAACTTATATCTTCCTTTGTGTTGCTTCAAAACCTTCTACTAAGAATTTATTGCTTTATGAGTTAACTCTTATGCAAGACTTATTGATGCTTGTCTTGAAAGTACTATTCATGAAAAGTCTTTGCTATATGATCGACTTGTTTAGTCATTATCTTTACCATTGCTTTGAATCACTTCATTCATCTCATATGCTTTACAATAGTATTGATCAAGATTATGATAGCAAGCATGTCACTTCGTAAATTATCCTTGTTATCG